>NC_050529.1:21376161-21501817 GCF_002922805.2 Oryzias melastigma
TACAAAGTTAAACATTGAAAAAAAAATATGATTCTGGATAATATTTAATGTCAATTTGACACATATATTTTCCTATCTAACCAGGAATTTAAAACAAAAGAAATTGTGTTTCTGTATTATATTGACACTGATATATTTCTAAATTAAGTATTTGCTTAAAAGTATTGGAAAATAGCAGTCCACTTTCATTTTTTAAGTCATTTCAAACATTTGCTAGCTTTATCCTGTGACAGATCACCCAAGTTCAAAACTCCTGAATGAGTTGAATAACTAACCCTGGAGCATGATGGGAAAAAAGCTGTCCTTGGTAACATGTGTAGCATTCACCTTTGACTCAAACTCAACCGAACGTCATGCTGTCGTCAGGCGCTTTAAGCACTCTGATTGGCCGTCTGGGGGAGCGCTGCTCCGTCCCTGAATCTGATTGGCTGAGGCGGCACGCAGCTCCCATCACGATAGTGTAACCCATCGGCGCGTGTCACCGGAGGATTTCTGTCGCTGTACTTTGAGAAAAATGGCCAGCTGGTGTGTGCGGGCAGTGAGACAGAGTTACTGTCTTGTCGGGTCTCCTGCTTTTGTCAGGTAGCCATCTTTTTCTGTCTTTTTTATTGAAGAATCGCGATATTCTGTGTGGAGCCTGTCCTGTCTTTAGTTCAGATGTTAGCTTGTTAGCATCTTTCGTAACCTGCCTGTTCCTCAACTGTTGACTTTTCAGTCCAAACACGAGTCTTTAAATGTGGTATTTAATGTTAAATTTAGAGCGTGTTTGCTGTAAAGTCAGTAGTTTGTGTCGCTCCTGCTTAAAACGAACGAACAAAAACATGTCCCTTTAAAGATGCGAATCTTTAGCTTTAGCTCTCTAAATGAAGTGTAGAATTAATCATATACTCACATACATGTATGCTTCTTTCTCGAATCTGAGCGTGGGTTCGCTAGAAAGCCTTAAATAAATGTTTTGAACGGAATTCGTGTTCTCGCGATATTTAAGGGGGAGATGATGACACACGTAGGAAAGGGGCCATACATCATCAACAGAGGCAAATCAAAGAAAAATGCTGGAGATTTTGCAAAGTTTAGAGATAAAACCAATAAATAATTACAAAGAAAGCAGATTCACTCCAAATAATATTGTATTTTAGTCAATTTTAACATGTTCTTCATGATGGAGGACATGTTGAATCTAAGCTGTAGCCGCCTCTGATGATTGGTTTTGTGTCAGAGCCACATAAAACAGACAGTGATCTGCATAACTTTGCTATTAGACATTATTCGAATGCATGATCTTATCCAGAGGGAGCATTGTATTATCATCTGGATTGAGCTGAAAAGTTGTCTTCTGTCCTCAAAGCTAAAGTTCTTCAGCCTGTGGACTGATGTGAGGATGGAAAAGATAGAAATATGTCAGTCATCCTTGTTTGTGGAGCTCAAACACCTTCACTCTTGATGTATTTTACTGTTTAAGCTGTTGTTTTTGCTAAATGTAATAGTTTGCAGTGAGATCCTTTCATCCCTTCGTCTGCGTTTTCTTCTCCTCCAGAGCGCCGCCGCGTCTGCTCTGTACGGCTGCTCAGAGGAGGAACGGCCAGGGCTCGGAGGAGGAGGCCGAGAAGGCGGAGCAGACCACGCCGGAGAAAACGCTGGCGGAGGAGAAGACTCAGCTGGAGGAGCAGCTCAAAGAAATGACCGTAAGACAGAGCTGAAGAACAGTTTTGACCTTCTTAGGCTTCCATAGCACCAACATTACATTTTTAAATAAGTAACACTTTGAGGCCAGGTTCGAATCACCACCCACTCAACATGGGTCAGCATATGTAAACGTCTAGAGGCATAAAGACATTAAGACGAATGTTAAAATAAAAGCAAGACATTTATATAGATGTCTGAACTGAAATCGGCATGAATGAATGAATGATGGATTAACATTTGTTTACAGCCTCTTTCTGTTTTTCCTTTTCTGTTTTAAGGAAAAATACAAGCGGGCTTTAGCAGACACAGAGAACCTGAGGAGGAGGAGTCAGAAGATGGTGGAGGACGCTAAACTTTACGGTAACTTTCTGCTCTGATTTTTGTCCATCCTGTCCTGCAGTTACTTAAAACCACCACTAGATGGTGGAAATGTGCAATTATGAGAATTTTACACATTGCTGTGCTTTTTTTTTAAGGATTTTTGCAGTAATATTAAGTAGATTTGAACTAGAAAATAAAATTAAACTTAAGAAATTAACGATTAATTTAATCAGAAAAATAAGTCACACATAATAATCAAGTTACCGTTTCTGTTGTCTGTGACCCGGTACCGGTAGAACATGAGGACGGTGGATGTGACGGAGTCTCTTTCTCCACAGGGATCCAGGGCTTCTGTAAGGATCTGCTGGAGGTGGCCGACATCCTGGAGAAAGCTACAGAGAGCGTCCCCAAAGAGGAGGTGACCAGCCAGAACCCTCACCTGAAGAACCTGTACGACGGGCTGGTGATGACGGAGGTCCAGATCCAGAAGGTGTTCAGCAAGCACGGCCTGGTGAAGCTCAGCCCCGAGGGGCAGAAGTTCGACCCGTACGAGCACGAGGCCCTGTTCCACGCCCCCGTGGAGGGCAAGGAGCCCGGCACCGTGGCCGTGGTGACCAAAGTGGGCTACAAGCTTCACGGCCGCACTCTCAGGCCGGCGCTGGTGGGCGTGGCTAAGGCCTCCTAGAACTGACGGAGAAACACGAGCGACCTCCGGCTCTGCTGCCAGCCTTTCCCCTAAAGTCCCTCCAGACTCCAGCAGACTCAGAGACGGGAGTCCAGCCGAACTTTCATGAGGACCACGTCAGTTTGTTCTTTCAGACGTTAGAATCCCAGAGAAAACTTCCATGTGTGTTTGGTTCTGATGAGAGCTGCTCTCCGCTGGGTCCAGATGTTTGTGCTTCCTGTCTGTGAAGGAACGGAGGTGTTGGAGGGACGTCCTCAGACCTCCAACTCCTCTGAGCAGCAGCATTTCCAGACCTCTGAGAGTAAAAGAACATTTTAACTGCTAATAAACCCCCTGACGACCATGTTGGAAACATCTCTGATTCCTCCATCCAAACCCTGTAAAGATGAAAAGTCATAAACAACAAAATGAAACTCTGTATATGTTTGGAGAATAACAGAAGAATAAAAGAAGTTGTAGGTAAAACCTGGATTCAGCTGGTGGATCTTCATCTGTAATGGTTTTCTTCTGCAGGAAAACAGGTTTGGTTAGAGCTAAAAGCAGTGAAGAGCTGAATTTAGAGGAGAAACACAGAAAAACATAATCTGTGTGTTTGTGAAGAGATCTGGAGGGGGTTGAGCTGATGTTCAAGGAAGCCTCCAAAACCACAGAACCAACCTGTCTGTGGAAATGTGGATCCTGATGATCCACCAGTGTGAAGCTATTTCATTTGTCTCATTTCTTCTGTGCGATGGAGCTATCTTTGGGCTGTTTTGGAGTTTAGTTAATATTTACACACTAGCTATTTTGGCTAATTTGAACTTTTTTTTCTTTTGTTTAGGCTACTTTGGAAATTAGCTAATATTTCAGCTACATTCTAGCTGTTTTGGCTAACCCAAGGTTTTTTTGTTGTTGTTTTTAGGCTAATTTGGTATTTAGCTAGCATTTTAGCTGGCTATCAGCTTCAGCGTTTTCAGCTATCAGCTTCAGCGTTTTCAGCTATAAATTGCCAAGTTTTCAGCTATTAGCTTCAGCAGTTTCATTTATCAACTTCAGGCTTTTCAGCTATCAGCTTCAGCGTTATCAGCTATAAATTTCCACGTTTTCAGCTATTAGCTTCAGCAATTTCAGCTATCAACTTCAGGATTTTCAGCTATCAGCTTCAGCGTTTTCAGCTATCAACTTCAGGCTTTTCAGCTATCAGCTTCAGCGTTTTCAGCAATAAATTTCCAAGTTTTCAGCTATCAGCTTCAGCGTTTTCAGCTATCAGCTTCAGCATTTTCAGCTATAAATTTCCAAGTTTTCAGCTATTAGCTTCAGCAATTTCAGCTGTCAACTTCAGGCTTTTCAGCTATCAGCTTCAGCGTTTTCAGCTATCAGCTTCAGCGTTTTCAGCTATAAATTTCCACATTTTCAGCCATCAACTTCAGACTCTTCAGGCAAACTTGATGGAGGTGAAGCACCAATGACCTATAGGCTAACAAAAAACAAATAAAACTGAAGGATCAGCAAAAGCTTTACAAAATGTTTTAATCCAAGAATCTCTTTATTACAAAAGTTTACAAAATACTGTACATTAAACACTAATTATATCATTTTCCCAGCCTGTTTATCTTACAAAAATATTTACATTTGTTTGATAAAGTTGTTTTTACAAAACCATCTTCCTGGCCTTTCCCTTGTGGGGAAACCGGATCTCCGGTTATCCTTGGGGTCCCGTGGAGACAGCATCGTCTGACCCCACAGACCACCTGAGGGGAAAGTTTTACGCCGTCGTCCTGAAGAACATTCAGTGTTTTCACCCAAACCAACCAAATACCTTCTGATGTCCGATAATGAGGCGTTCTTTTCCTGCATGTTCACCACATCCTGACCGTCACTGAACCGCAGAGCAAACGCCGCCATGAGTTCTGAGGACAGACTTTGTGACAAAAACGATGATCTGTTTTTAAAAAAAACAGAACAGTTTCTTCTTCTAAAAGCGAGCTGCTTGGTTCTGACTGCAGGAAGCAAAGCTTTCAGCTGGAAAACATCTGAGACTCTTGATGAACGAGTGAACCCTCACAGCAGAAGTTTGAGAGCGGAAACACAATCAAACCGTAGAGAGTTCAAGCACAGAGGAAAAGTGCAAGTGCCGGAGTCCCCCCGCCCCCCTTCCCATCACGGTTCTAGGTCAGTAAACATTCAGATTTCTGTTCTGATCCGAAGCGTCAGTGCAGACGGATGTTTCACACCGACTTTCCCAGAGCAGGGAAACCAAGATCAGGTTTTCCAGATGAAACTGAAGCATCTGAGAGATTCCCGTCAGGTTTGACCCACCGGCTGAGGGAGGTCACAGGAAGTCTTTAGAGACTAACTGTAGAACTTTTGACGGAAAAAATGTAAGTTTCTGCATCAAACAAGTGATATTTGATTTTACAGAAAAGATCTTTTAGCATTTTCAGTGACAAACTGAAGTATAACACTAGAAAATCAACCAGACAGCGCCCTCTGCTGGGCCAACAGAGTTATCCATCATGCAGTGATGGTCATTGGATTGAAGCCAATTCCTGGTGATCTTCTACAAACATCTGGGGTTTACACATTTATAAAAACCAAAAGCTTAAAAGGCAAAAACCCGTAATTCCAACAGAGAAACGGAGCTGCTAGGAGGCGTCTCTGGAGATCCAGCCGCTCTCTGTGAGGAAGGTGAGGATGCGCTTCTTCAGGACCTTGTCCAGGTAGCTGGGCAGGCGGCTCTTGGCGGGGATGCCCTGCCTCTTCTGCAGGTGGTCTTTGATGATGATGGTTTTGACGGTCAGGTAGCGAGCGGGCGAGAGGTTCAGCGAGCTGCACAGCACCTTCTCTCTGTCCGACAGCAGCTCGAAGCCGGCCAGGTTCTCGATGGCCGCAAACTCGCCGTCTTTGCCCTCTTCTTTAATCCCACCCCCCAACCCCAGCACTCCGCCGGCGCCCACTCCCCCGACTCCTCCCCCGAGTCCAATCCCAGAGCCCAGGCCACCGCCCGAGCTGCCGCGTTTGGAGTTCACCACGCTCTTGTTCTCCTTGCGCTTCTCCCGCTTTTGGCGTGCCGCATCGTACTCGTGCGACTCCTTCAGGCGCGTGATGCCATTGCGGCGGTAGCGCTGCAGCTCGCGCACCTTGGCCCTGAGCGTGCGCTCCTTGTGCATGTTCTCAAAGAAGTCCTCGAACTCCCGATGGGCCATGAACTGGCACAGCGCGCGCAGCCGCACCCGCTGCTCCTTCTCCTCCTTGGTGATCTTTCGTTTGGGCGTGCTTGGGATGGCGACGGATCCTCCTGCCGTCACGGAGCCCGCCACCACTGCTCCGCCCACCCCCGCGCCGCACACAGAACCAGAACCTCCGGTGAGCCCCAGCCCTCCGGGCTTCTCCTTGTCCTTCTTGTCCCGGCCCAGGAACACGGGCACCAGGTTGTAGTCTCGAGCGATGTTCTTCCGCCGCTGCCGCTCCCGGAGCTTGCGCACGTACATGTCCACGTGCGCGCGCTTCAGCTCGATCTCCACGTCCTCGTCGTCGTAGTTGACCGACAGCCCGCTGATGAGCTTCTCGGCGTCCTGGTCGTACTCGATTTCGTAGTCGTCTCGCAGCGGCATGTAGCCCAGCTGCTGCTGCTCGGCCAGGCTGATGTCCAGGGGGGGCAGCGGGGTGGTGAGGCTGGGGGACAGGGGGCCGCCGCTCGGACAGGTGTGGTCGGTCACGCGGTTGGGGATGCTGTCGGGGATGCACGCCTTGCCCAGGTTACCGTGGATGTACATGGTGACGTAGTGCTCCATCACCTCCTGAGGAGTGCGGGACGCCCCCACATGAGCAGCCATGTCCTCCTGGGGGGGACCAGACAGAGCAAAGCTGAAGACAGAACTTTAAAGACCCTCTACGATCACCTTTTGATTCAAAAGTCTTCTCGGCGGTCTTTTAATTAAGATTATGCCGTTCTTTGCCAAAAAATAAAACCTGTTGTTTTCTAGGACATAGTTTCTGCAGAGTGGCAGGAATTCATTAGAGATTTGCCTCTGAGTTGTGGGCGGGGCCATCCATGTGGAAAAACCCCGCCCCCTTCCTGTTGGGGTCAAATCAGGATCAGCTTAAAGTAAACGAAAAAAAAGATTGAAAACTTCAAAAATAGACATTGTAGCTGAAAAAAATTGAAAATTTGAAAAAAAAATGAACATTTTAAAAAATGTTTTAAAAAATAAAAAAAACTAAAACTTTAAAAAAAATCTTGAAATTTGAAACAAAAATGAAAATTTGAAAAGATTTTTTGATAACTTGAAAAAAATACTGAAATCAGAAAAAAAAATTGAGAACATTTGAAAAAAACCCCTGAAAACTTGAATAAAAATTAACTATAAATTTAAATGACCAATTCAAAAATAACGTATCAATAAGTAACAGCTGCTGTTTTAAATTTTCAACTTTTTTTTTTTTTTTTTCTTTTCTGAATCTTCACTGCCAGTTCTCAGTTTCAATCCTGATTTTTGAGGTTTCGCTGCTGAGCTGATCCTAATTTTGCATGGGGCTCTGAGCCCATTGGCTACCGGGACACGTTTCCCATGGGGTGACAGAGAGGACTCCTCACTACACATTTCTACACTTTTCTCAAACACACATACATATTTTCGAATGACAAGATCAACAGCAAAGTTGCACTGAAAAAAATCCAGTAAACAGCGAGACCGCTAAAGATGCACCACAATATTAGTGAGGTGAAACTACACAAGAGTGATACTGCTCTCTCTACGTCTGATCGGAGTGGGGGGACGCAGGCGGAGACAGAAACAGATGACGTGCAGCAGAAAACACGTCACCATTACCTCTTAGGGGATCATGGGAAACATGTCCCTGTAGAAAAAAGAGCTCAAAGCCCCGCCCCCATGTAAATTAGGATCAGCTCAGCAGAGAAAACATGAAAATCAGAAACTGAAAACTGAAAGTGAAGATTCTGAAAAGTAAAAACAAAAAAAGCTGAAAATTTAAAACAGCAGCTATTATTAATGGATACATTATTTTACAATTGGTACTTTGACGTTTATAGTTTTTTTTTAATTCAAGCTTTCAGTTTACATTAACGTTGTAAACATTGTTCCACTTGTCCTGCTTCAGTTTGGCCACTAGGTGGCGATCACGCTTTAGCATTACACCTCATTCCAGAAGAAGAAGAAAGAATGAGCAAAAACAGTGATTTAGACCACAAACAATTAGTTTAAAAATATTTCCTTAAAAGAGTTTGTAAAATTCATGTCTGTGAGTTTATAAAGATGTTAATTTAGTCAACAATGTATGTTTAGGTCGAACGAGCGTTAGCATTAGCCGTCCTATGGGAAACTCTATTAAACATTAGCATCAAGCTAGCAGACTTTAGCTTTATGTGCTAAATGTATCTATATTTTATTAATCGATTGTTGATCTATTAAGCTTATATTATTGATTAATTGATTGTATCAACTCAGCCCTACAATGAACACATCAGTTTTGTTCCCAATTTACAAAATTTGCCTCTCGGACATTCTGCATCAAGCTGTAATTGGCTGTTATGCTCTAGTAAACAGTAGAGACAGTAGAAGAGGAATCTTGAATGCTTGTCAAATGCCTGGTGTGTACGTAGCTTGACACTAGCGGTACAAGAAAAATGGAGATCAATATCAGAGCTATCCAGTCGTACGGTTCTGATCCAGATTCCAGTTCAGACCAGGAAAACAAAGACCCAGAGTATTTTCTGAGCTCCTTTTCCAACTGCATTTTTTCATCTGCTCCTAGGGGTGTGGCTTTCCAACAAACTCACTCCTGATCAGTGAGAGTGGTTGCCATAGAAACAACTTAAACCAATCACTGCTTACTGGCGTCATCTGGTTTCAACATGGCCGCTTCTGGTTGAACCAAGTCATTTTCTATGGATGACATCACACTCACTCGGTCCAGGTTTTATATACAGTCAATGGGTTTACTCCAGGATAGGCTCCAGCACCCCGGAATAGGAATTCATATGAAACGACTTTAGAGAAAAAAAAGTTGATAAATCTGCATTTAGAACGCTTAACCTCGTCCGCAAGAAATTAATTATGATCTGTTTTTACCAAAAATCTAATCTGCATAATTCATGTGACAGCTGAGCCAAACAGCTGTCAGAGTGAACCCCTGTGGTTCCTGCTGTTCAGGACTGATGAGTTTCAGTCTCACCTGTTAGCTGACCTGCTACTTTACATCAAATTACAACTTCTCTCTTCAGTTTAAATCATTAATGTCAAACTTTAGCGACACAAAGTCAAAGTTTATCAACTTCACCACCAAACCCGGTTGAGTTTAGGAGAAGAGAATCCCCAAAAGGCTCCGAATGAGGTAAATAAAGTGATGTACCCAGTTTCCGAAGCCGTACTGTTCGATGGCATCGAGCAGCGACTGCTCTTCCCTGCTGGTCCATCCTCCCTCCGCTTCGGGACCCCAGATCGAAAAGCGCCCGCCGTCGACCTGCTGGTAGCCGTGCCACCTCCGGTGGTTCCCGATCTCCGCTCCCGCCGAGAAGCACTCCGGGCACAGCTCGATATCGGTGCACTCGGTGCAGCGGAGCCGCAGGTTGGTGACATCGGCGAGGCAGTTAACGCAGTACTTTTTCCCCAGGTCGGCCATCTTGGCTTGGCTCCTGCTTCTTGTTGTCGGAGGCTGGACCTCGCGCCTGCGCAGATTGAAGCCTGCGGCGCGGCTTCTGATTGGCTCACCGCTCCAGTTTCCAAGACAACGCAAACTAAAGGAAATGCCAGCTTTTTAACCCCAGAAAGCTGTTACTGTAGATTAGTTTTTAAACCAAATGGATGAAAAGAAAAATATAGTGAAAGAAGACAAAGAGCTGATGAGCAGGAAGGTCACGGAGGAGGAGGGTGGAGGTCACTCTGATGTGGTCAAAGCATCTGATGACAGCAGCAGGACGGAGAACAGAGAGTCCAGGTTCAGTCCTGCTGCTGGGAAGGAGGAGGCCGGGCCAGAGCAGCTCCTCCAGGAGCTGGAGAAGGAGAAACAGGACCTCTCCCAGAGGAGCAGACAGCTGCAGGGGAAGCTGGCCGGACACTGCACCGCCGGACGAGCAAACATCCAGCTGAGGAGGACCGTGGACCTGGATGAGGACCAGTACGAGTATGAGGTCTGCGTCCGGACCCTGACCGACCTGAAGCAGCAGATCAGGGCCTACACAGAGTCCGCCCAGGCGCAGGCGGAGGAGCTGCACTCACAGCTTCAGGAGAAGCTGGAGAAGGTTGGAGTCGGCTTGAAGATTCACTCCTGCAACTTCTGATAGGAAAAAGGAAATTGGGGATTTTTCTCAACAACTCTATCAAAACAAACTTAGTAATGTCACATTTATAATATAAAATATGCCTTTGTTTTAGTAAAATGGGATTTTCCTGATCTCAGATGTATCAAAATGCTCTAAAGCTGTTGTAAAATTTAAAGCAAACCTGATTTCCAAATATATTGTTCCTACAACAAACATGGATGAGTTAATACACCACATTTTAAGTGTAAATAGATATTGGAGAACAGCTGTAAACTCCATTTTAACATCAGTTCTATTTATACAACTTTTCTAAATAATGTTTCAAACTTTTAAAACATGTTTTTACCTAAAAAAAACTTAATGGTTTTAATGTTAAGATGATGAAAAGTATAATTTTTCATGTTGTGACCCTCTGCCAGATTCATGTGTTCCTCCACCAGGGCGGCGCTAAAGAGTATTTAGGTTCAGAGTACTCTATTACTCTGTTGGAAAGCTTTTAAATGCTCTAAAAGTGTTCCCAGTGGTCTTTTAATTATGGTTTAGACATTTATTTGCCAAAATTTTACAAAAACTGTGGTTTTCTAGGACATAGTTTCTGCAGAGCGGCAGAAGTTCATTAGAAATTCACCTCTGAGTTGTGGGCTTGGCAACTCCATCCCCTCTTCCCATCCCTGGGAGTCTTTAACCTTTACCTACATTTTCCCATCATTTCTTCTTCTCTCATGTTTTGACTGAATTGAACGACTTACTAATGAATTAATATTTTCCAATTAATTTAGTGACTAATTATTCTGTTTGATACAGTGGCTGACCTAGTAATTTGAGGGCCCCAGGTGAACAAAACATGGGGCCCTCTGCAGCTTTTGTATGAATTATTGAGACAAATGGCAACTGGTCCACTATAGACAGCAAATTTAAGAAGTAAATTTTGACTTGGAAAAAACATTTATTGAATGAGCTCATTTGTTAACCACTCAGGAGGATGAAACACTGTCACATGATCAGTCTTGTGTCATTTCAGGGATTTTAGGTTTTTTAGTTGTGACAAAATTAAAGATTATTGGGTGTAAAATTTACCTTAGAAACCTTTATTATTTGATCAGCTCGGTGATTGTCTAACCTTTATCTAATGTAAGTCCACCCCTGACTGTTCTTTGTCTTTTTTTTTTTTTACACTATTCTTGCCTTGATTGGTTGAAATAAACCCTTTTCAATCCAGTGAAGGTCCATGTAGCTGTGGTCTGTTTCAGAGGACAGTTTTTAGCTCAAAAGTTCTTTGGGGGATTTTAATGTGATGTTTGGAGTGTAAGGATAAAATACAAATACAAATTAGTAATTACTAGGCAGAATGACAAACGTAAGAACAGCGCCGGAAATAACAAGAAAAATACTGTTGTTATTGTTTCTTCCTTTGTTGTTGTTCTTTTTTAGTGGGCCCATCATTGTGAATGCTTAAGCATTCACACTATAGTGATTCTGCTGCTCACCATTTTCAGCTTCAGCCTCTTGAGTGACTACTTTCATCTAAAAACCTTCACACTGGCGTTATTGCATTTAATGCAGCTTTTCTAGTTTATACAGTTTTATCTATTATATTAGAAACAACATCTTAAAAAAACCATTTGAACATCCACCAAGCTGTCAGGTCGACCTGAGTCTGATCTGTCTCGTTCACCTCTCAGGTGGAAACTGAGCAGCAGGAGTTGGACGCTCTGAGGCGCTCGGCGGTGGCGGTGCTGAGCCCCCATCTGGGAGCAGAAGCAGCTCAGGACAGGGTGGAGGCTGGCCTGAGAGCAGACAAACTGGGACAGGACAGCCTGACCAAAGTGCGTCTGGAGCACTTTAAGCTGGTGTTGAGGATCTGCAGGCTGGAGGCGGAGCTCACCGAGGAGGAGGAGGTCGACATGGAGGTCCAGAAGCAGCTGAAGGCTGAGCGGCGGCGGCAGAAGGAACTCTCTGAAAGACAAGTGGAAGAGTTGATCTGCCTGATAAAGAAGCATGAAAGAGTCTCCAAGGTTGGTGCACATTAACGTTAAATCGCTCTTTTCTCACCTGGTGGATAAACTGTTTCTGTGCTTCTGTTTGAGGTTCTGCCAAAGCTGAAGGAGAAGCTCCGTCAGACTCAGCTGGAGGTCCAGAACAAGCGGCAGCAGGTGGTGGAGGTGGAGGCCGCCGTGGCCGAGAAGAAGGACCTCCTGATCCGAACCAAACAGGCGCGTGACAGCCTGCAGAGAGACAACCTGAGGAGGGAGGAGAGCAGAGGAATTCTGGGAAATAGAGTCCTGCTGCAGGACTTTGAGGACACACTGGAAGCTGTAGAGCAGCTGGAGAAACAACTGGAGACTCTGAAGTTGCAGCGAGCTGAGATCATCTCCTGCTGTGACAACATGAGAAACCTGATTGAATAAATTAGTAGCAGAATCTTGTTTCACTGCATCTCTTGGAGCCAAACAAATAACAAGACATTATTTATTCTGAACTATTCACATTTATATATACTCTCTTTCGGATACATATATACTCTCTTGCACAAACACAGGTGGGCCACCATGGAAACTGTGGACAAACCCAATCAGGTTCACATTTTCTGCCCACTTTTAAACCACATGGGCCCACATTTCCTTGCTGGCTGGGTTTGGCTCCAAAATTACCTAAATGAAGCTTCTGCTTAAAAGCAATAAGTGCAATTGTAGAGAATTCAGTCTATTGAAATGATCCATTCATGATAGAATTACTTCATAAATTAGTATTCATAAACAACAGGATGTGTTAGAAACATATTAATATAAACTGAAGGTTTAAATGGTGGAGGACCTGAAAACTATTCCTGCAGCTGAAATCCAGACATTTATCTCCACACGTTCCAAGATGGCGTGGTGACGAGACATGACTGAAGACGACTCGTACAGACAGACGGGTCATCCCTCATTCAGGTCTTACAATCTCAGGTCTCATCCAGCTGATTAAGATGGAGTTCTTCAGCTGTGAGGGGGAAGTGTCGCCCTCTAGTGGGGGTTTTGATATAGACTTCATTTTGGAGGAAGAGAGGTGAACGCTAAAGCTGCAGCAAACATGCAGCTTAGAACTCTTTTGTTGTTTTTAATTTAAAAAAATCTAAAAAATGTACATCAATTTAAAGTCTTACAGATTTTGTTTACAGTAGTTTTAAGATTTCTTATAAGTTTTAATCAAAACTACATGGTTTTTAATCCAGATGACACTTTTGTTTTAATTGTTCAAAAATGTTTTATAAATATTAACAGTATAAATAGTATCTAAAAACTTTACTTGGTTTAATAAAAAAACACATCTCAGTGGAATTCTGATGAACTTTATGAAAATAATAAACTTTTAAACACAACATTTAGCTCATATTGTCTTTCAGTTAAATTTTATTTATAATTTTTTCTGTGTTTTTGGTATATAAGGACAAATGAACACGAGTAAACTATTTGATCTGATAAAACAAGACTTAAAAAAATAGGAAAATAATTTTAGTGTAAAATAAACTAAAAAAATAAGAAGTATTTTGTCTTAAGATTGTAAACCTTTAAAAGAGTTTATAGTAATATTATGTTTTATAATTATATAAGAATTATAATCAGAAAAATAACATCACAATGATGTTTTATAAGAAAAGCATTTGAATTTTTGATGTAAAAAGTAAAAAAATGATAAAAACACCAAGAAAATAAAACCTTTTATTACATACAGAATCAAAGGAACATGAACAGACAGAAACATTTGAACAGTTTACTATTCTATAATGATCAACATGACTTTAATCACTGTAAATGATCCATATGGTCTGAGATTAAAATGTAGATCAAGTCTAAAAGCGAAAATCACACTGCTGAGTGACAAAAGGAGGAAAGCTGGAAGGACCTCAGAAGGTCCAGACCTCGAGGGCCGCAGAGTCTGCATGAGTTCCATAAGTCCAAACTCATGACTGATCACCTGGTTCAGGTGATTTAGCCAATTGGAATACACATATACTCAGGTGTTGGTGAGTTAAGGTATGATGGTGTGTTGGTTTGATGGTCCGTTAGGGTATCTTTCAAAGCATGCAGGACCACTTACGGGCCGGAGGTTTCCATCCCTCACGCAGACTTTGAATGAGGTCTTTGACCCAAGACTGGCTTGGATCCACACAGACATTTGAACCCTTTTCGGTCTTCAAGCTGAAACCAAAAGAGCCACGTTTTAGTTATTTGTAGATGAAAGCCAGAACAAACAAACAAACTGGATGATGGTCATTCAGGAAGCTGTACTAACCCAAACCCTAACAAGTCAAGAGAGTCACTTACATGATCCCAGGCTTGGGGCAGCGATTATCAGTCAGAATATACGAGTCAATCCGGTTTTCTGGAATTCTTCCGGGGTAAAATTTGAAGCAGCAGTTATCAGGTCCAATTGACCCTGAAAGAACCAGCAGGGACTAAAACATCTTCGCTCTGTCAGAATGTGAAGCGTTTGGCTCCACACTGAACTCACGGCTGCAGCAGACGCTGCTGAAGACTGCAGCTCCCAGCATGCAGAGCAGGAGGACGGCAGAAGTCTTCATGTTGGAGATGATGAAGGTGAAGGAGCTCCTCACAGCTGGTCTTTGAACGGAGTCACAGGTTCTCTGGAGGAACGACGAGTCGAAACCTTTAATATCAGAGGTGGTACAGAGAGAAGGAGCAGAAGTTTCCACTCTCTTCTACTGAGAGCTAGAGGAAATGCAGCTGTGGTTAGAGCGAAGCTTTGACTCACACCTCAGAGAGGACAGAGTACAAGTTTCTGCAGCCTCCACTCAAGATCACATCACACAATCTATCTATCTATCTATCTATCTATCTATCTATCTATCTATCTATCTATCTATCTATCTATCTATCTATCTATCTATCTATCTATTTCAGTCAGACTTCCTGTTCACTTCCTCTGCAGCTGTCAGCTGGTTTCACAGAGATTGTAGTATACTGTGATCAGAGCAGCACCTTGACATGATAGTACGACGGGTACTCTAGCACATATTTCATGAACTTTACCTGAAAATGGACAGTTTCAGTCTAGAAAACCTGTGGGGAGAAAATAAGTATTACAAGAAAAACAACAGAAACTTTCACTTTTTGTTTTTATTTTTTAGATACTTGTGTCGTCCCCCCATGAGATTGTGACCTTGGCGACTGACCACATTGCCCACAGGTAAAACCATTGACTGTATAAGAGAACTGGACTGAGTGGCCCCTCCCCCCTGGCGTTCCAAACAGGAAGATCCTGCAGGCTCTAAAAGGCCAAAATCCCATAGACTTCTACAGAGAAATAAACAGTTATTATTCAGTCATTCTATCTATCAGAATAACAATAATAATACAACAATATTCAAGTTATAAACTCACCAATCAGAGGCCTCAGTAATCAGGAGTGTCAAACTCAATCTCACAAGGGTCTAAAATCCAAAACACACCTTAGGTTGTGGGTCGAACAGGATGAGCATTTATTGAACACTCTAAAACTACATTTTAACTTTTTAAATTTATAACGATAACCTGTGATAAACACTGAAGCTAATAGCTGAAAACGCTGAAGCCAATAGCCAGCTAAAATATTATCTAAATGCCAAATTAGCATAGAAAGCTAAAAAAAAGGTGGGATAGCCAAAAAGAGCTAGCATGTAGCTGTAAAAATAGTTAAACTTCAAAACAGCCTAAAGGAAAACAAAAAAAAGCCTAAATTAGACAAAATATCTAGCATGCTGCTAAAATATTAGCTAATCTCCAAAATACCCTAAAAAATTGTAGTAAATGGCAAAATAGTCCAAAACGCTAGCAGAACGACAATTAAAAAAAAAAAAAACTATAACTAACTTAACGGCCCTTGACTTTGAAACATTTGATTGAGATCCAGCTCAGACGAGGAAAACAAAGACGTTCATGGATCTATTTGTTTGTAAGTGGACACATCAGAGCAGGAAGCTTGTGGTCCACCTGGTGTATCTTTTACATCCCAACTACAAGATTTTTCCAACAGAATCTATTTGTCTGCTCCTCATTTTCAGCAATTTGAATAAATAACTCTGAAATGCAGTGTTTAGTCTAACTTTGTTTACATATGTCCTCCATCATGAGAAAACTGCCTCAAGAACATGTTAAAAACACATTTTTATTGAAGTGGCTCCAGTCCAAAATCTGCACATTGAGTTAGAAAAAAGTGTCTGCTTCTCTCCTGTTTTGACTGAATGAGGTTCCATGACGCTGTGAAGAGGACAGGTTTTAGTTTAAACGGACTTTGGAGGCTTTTAATGTGATGTTTTACTGTAGCTCACATTAGAGTTTGGGAGGTAAAACTCATTAGTGACCTCTGCTGGTAGTTGTGTGTAATTACAATACAAAACATCAGTGAGTTGAGAAATAAAAACAAAAAACACTTATTATTTCTATGTCCTTTACAATATATTATTTAGTTTCTATATTGTTTTTGCTCACATATAATTAAACTGTTTTATCTAATATAGCAGAAATGCGTCTAAGCTACATCTAGAAAAAGCCTGCAGGACTTTGAGGACACGGTGGATCCTGTAGAGCAGAAACAACTGGAGACTCTGACACGCTGAGATCATCTCCTGCTGTGACACCAGGAGAAGCTTAATTTAATAAATTCTAAAAATAGTTTTTCTCACATTTTTTTAAACTATTTTTAAGCATAATTGTAAAAAAAATATGAAAACTGACATTAATGTTATAAAGTGTAGCCCATATCATAGTTCCTCCGCCACTGTGTTGACAGTGGTTAGAAGATGTTTCTGCAGAGATGTTCTCATGTGGATGCAGAACATTGACATCCCAACTTAAAGACATCTAGAAGAGTCTATTTTAGTGAACTAAATTCAGCTTTAGATACTGAGGGACCTGAAAACTCAATTCAGCTTTTACAGTTTAAGAGACTCATTTCATCCAGACACAAATGATTTACCTTCAGATGGAGTTTTTCAGTTGTGAGGGAGGAAGTGGCGCCCTCTAGTGGGGATTTTGATATACACTTCATTTTGGAGAAAGGGAGGAAGAATGAGTCTATTATCTGGACACACATGATTAAAAATACAATATATTGACTTCAAATAAAGAAATCTTCTGGAGACACTTTTAAATCTGAACATCAGAGAAAGTCCTCAAAGAGAATTCAAATGGATCAAAGCTGTTCATGAAAAGATCAGCAGAACCGAACCAATGTTCTGAGTCCAGAACACCTGTGTGTTAGTGACTGAGCTAAACCAGGAAGTGATTCTGAAAACAAGATCAACACTTTAATGAGGGTAAACTGTGGTTTCTGCATAAGCTGCAGCACAAATGCTGCATAAACTCTAAATATCAACAATTTAGCTTTAATTTTGCTGTCGTTTAATAAAAAATCCCCAAAACTTTACACCAATTTAGCTCTACAGTCTAAAGATTTAGTTCACAATAGTTTTAGTTTTCATACAAGTTTCAAGTAAACTACATGGTTTTAAATCCAGGTGACACTTTTCTTTTTTTATGCCCGAAAATGTTTTATAAATGTATTAAATGATTTCTGCAAAATTAACTTGATTCAATAAGAAAAGCATCTCAGTCAATGTTAAACGTTTAAACGCAACATTTAGCTATTATTCACGTTTATTCAAACTTTATTTATACGCATTTTTGATCTTTTGGAAAATAATTAAGAAATAAGGGACAAAGGGGATGTTTTAAATAGTGAAAATTGGTTTGATAAAACCAGATTTTAAAAATAGGGAAAAAAAAGATCTGTTTTGGATCACCTATACAAATCAACATGGTCGCGCAAAAAAGGTATTTCATTTTCAGACTGCAAACTTTTTAAAAGAGTAATAAACTGTACATGAACTTCTTGAAGACTGAAACCACGTAAGATTTTGAGGAAAATTATGTAAAAACAAACTATAAAAAGCACTCAGAGAAAAACACAGGAGTTGTGGAAATTTTAATGACATTTAAGTTTACAAAAGCTTTAAAATCTTTAACTTACTTCCTGTTAATATTGTGCTGCTGCGGTTTGTGTGCAGTTTTCATTTCAGCTGTTTTCCTTCACAGAGTTCATTAAGTGGTAAATTATTTTCATTTGATATTTATTTAGAGATTTAAAGCATGTTTTTGACTGTAAAAATTAACTTTATTTTGTTAGAGTTCTAACGTAATGTGCGTTTATTTGATGAATTTTGAATTTTTATAAAAATTAAACACTGAAAATAAATGTTTGTGGTAAAAGTGGTGAAATTTGTCCATAAAACATAGAACAAACATTATAATAATGCTAAAACATCAATAGATGTTTATGTAACTGAAGAGTTTTTCTGTTGGACAGGAAATCAGAATGTTTGAGCTCAGAGCGTAAAAAAAAAAAAACTTAAATTGAATCAATCTTGTGTTTTTAAATAAAACACAGTTACCTCAAATCACAAGAGATTTTTTTTTTTTTTTTTTGTGGAAGACGTAAAATAATGGCAAATGCACCAGAACCAAAACTTTTATTATGTACAGATGTAAAGCAACATGAACAGACAGAAAGAAATATTTGCAGTTTACTCTAGTATAATGATCCACATGGTCTGGGATTAAATCGTGGATTAAAGTCTAAAAGCAAAGATCACACAGCTGTGAGACAAAAGCAGGAAAACTGGAAGAACTTCAGAAAGATCTCTGATCCACACTCAGTCTGACGTTCTTGACCCAGGGTTTGCTTGGATCCACACAGACCTTTGAACCCTTTATGGTCTTCAAGCTGAAACCAAAAGAGCCACGTTTTAGTTCTTTGTAGATGAAAGCTAGAACAAACAAACTGGAAGAAAGTCACTTACATGATCGCAGACCGGGGGCAGCGATTATCAGCCAGAGAATAGGACTGAATCTTTCCTCTTGGAATTTGTTTGGGGTAAAATCTGAAGCAGCAGTTATCAGGTCCGATTGCACCTGAAAGAAACCAGCAGGGACTAAAACATCTTTCCTCTGTCAGAATGTGAAGCGTTTGGCTCCACACTGAACTCACTGCTGCAGAAGACGGTGCTGAAGACTGCAGCTCCCAGCATGCAGAGCAGGAGAATGGCAGAAGTCTTCATGTTGGAGATGATGAAGGTGAAGGAGCTCCTCACAGCTGGTCTTTGAACGGAGTCACAGGTTCTGGAGGAACGACGAGTCGAAAGCTTTAATATCAGAGGTGGTACAGAGAGAAGGAGCAGAAGTTTCCACTCTCTTCTACTGAGAGCTAGAGGAAATGCAGCTGTGGTTAGAGCGAAGCTTTGACTCACACCTCAGAGAGGACAGAGTACAAGTTTCTGCAGCCTCCACTCAAGATCACATCACACAAAGCTGAATAAAAGGTTTCGATATTAAAATAACTATTTTGTGCTAATATTCATTATTTAGTAGAAAAGCATGAATACATTTTTTAGAAAAGCAGTATCCTCTGATGGAGTGTGTCAGTGTTTGACAGAAACTGTAGAAGGTTCAGAATGAAAGAGATGAACTGTGTTTGTTCAACTCAGCTGAGTGCTGGGAAAGCAAGAACAAGAGTCAAAGATTCATGGATTCAAGGATTCAGAGATTTAAGGATTCAGAGATTCAAAGTTTCATGGTATAAAAGAGTTGTTGATTCAGACATTCAAAGTGTCAAGGATTCAGAGATTCAAGGACTCATGGAATCAGAGATTCAGAGATTTATGATCTCGAGGACTCAGAGATTCAAGGATTTATGCATTCAGAAATTCGTAGTTTCTTAAATGAATGGTGTCAAGGATTTATAGATTCAAGGATTCATGGATTCAGAGATTAATGGATTCAATGATTCATATATTCAAAGATTCAGGATATCAAGGGTTCAAAGATTCAAGGAGTCATGAATTCAGAGATTCAAAAATAATAAAGGATTCAGAGATTTGTGGTTTCAATGATGTATAGATTCAGAGTATAGACTGCATAATCACTGGACAGTGTCCCAAATAGAAAGTACTACTGGTGATGGAAGTACTAATGAATAGGAAGTACTAATGGTCCCAAAAAGCGAAAATCCCATAGACTTCTTTTGAGCAATAAACAGCTTTTACTCATTCTATTTGTGAGAATAACCATTCTTGATCTGATACCTCTTTTTAACATACTCTTTATGTTTCATGATATAGTTTCTCTTTTGCAAGTTATTCATGTTATAAACTGGTCCATTAGAGGCCTCAGTATAAGCATGGGGTGCCCACTGGCCCCACCTCAAACGTTTGATTGACAAATTCTTTCTTTATGTGGAAGGGGTGAGGACTCTGAACAACTTCAATCATGATTGATGACGGTAGATGGTTTAGAAGTGTGACTCAGACCATCTCAGACCAATCACTGTCATCTCGATCCAAATGGCGATGCCTGCTTTCTGCTATAGGGGTCCACTTCCTCCCCAGTGGCCAGAATGGGGGCTGTTTGGGCGACAAGTGGGACACAGGTCTCTTGCAGTGTCATTTCCAACCTTTATTTCAGTCACTTGTACTCCTCTACCAAAGGCAGCTGAGTGGCTCATTATTACTCAGTGGGCTAGGTGAAGGGCTGGCACGCAGGAGCCCTGGGTTCGATTCCCAGGGTTGTCCACTGATCCCCACCCAGATTGGGTCCTTAGGCAAGACCCTTGACGCTGCTGGCTAACTGGGTCCCTGTGCCCCTCAAGTACAGGGTTGTGTCAGGAAGGGCATCCGGCATAAAAACTCTGCCAAATCACTGATGCGAAACAGTGGGTGCTGATATGCTGTGGCGACCCCGAAAGGGATAAGCCGAAAGTGAACTATTACGTACTCCTCTACCAAGCTGGAGAAGGGTAGTTCTAAAATCCCACTGCCGTAGAGCCTAATGCTGCTGAGGCACCTGGTGACTTTCTGGCATAGGCATTGATCAGCCTCTCCAGGTTTTCTGCCTTTGACAGCGGCACTTCATAGAGGGTTAGGGGCCAGAGGAGACGCGGGAGTAGTCCATACTTCATGCACCAGAGCTTCACTTTACCGGGAAGCAGGGTTCTGTCGATATTCTTTAGGCTACTGGCTATGTTTTTTTTTAGCTGTTCCACCTGCTCTTTATCTAATGAGGGAGGCATCATACCATGGACCTAGGCTCTTCAGAGGTTTCTCAGAGACTGTTAGGATAGATTCCTCGCCAATGTGAAAGTGGTAGTTTGTCAGCTTCCCCTTAACAATCGAGATGCTTCTGGACTTGCACAGCTTGATCTTCATGCGAGCCAATTCAATGTTCTTCTAAGCTTTGTCAACAGTTGTACTGTCCAAGCCTTGATTGTACTCAATGTGGTGAGGTCATCCATGTAGGCCCTAACTGGTAGAAGCCAAACACCCATTGAGAAGCCCAGCCAGGGTGAATGCCAGTGGAGATATTGGTGCAGCCGGCCGTGATTCCCACTTCCAGATTTTGCCACATTGCAGTGTACTATGCCATCGTCACACAGAGCTGGATATCCTGGAAGTAGGCCTTGACCAGGGTTGTAAGAGCTGGTGGGACTCTCATGTAGACGCAGGGTGTCTACTGGAAATTGTGGAGGACTGAGCCAAAAGTGTCTGCAAGATCCAGGAACAACACATAGAAATCTGTTCCCTCTTTCTTGGTAAGCCGAATCTGCTGCCAAACGATGCTGACTTGTTCAACACATCCTGAGATGCCTGAGAAGCCTGCTTTCTGGATTGTTGTGTTAATCAGGTTGTTTCTGTGCAGAAAGCTTGTCAGCCGGTGAGAGACCACGCTGAAGAAGATTTTTCTCTCAACGTTCAGGAGGTTGATGTGGTGTAACCATCCAGTTTCTGAGGAGTCGTTTTCCTTGGCACATCCACCAGGATGTTGGAATCTTTCTTTTTCCATACGACCTTCATCAGTTTCCAAAGGAACTGCAGGACATATGGGGCATTTTTGTGGAGCCTGACTCCGTTGGGGCCTGGAGCTGATGTGTCCTTGCTCTGTGCACAATTTTGTCCACTTCAATCCACCTGGGTGGACTAGCCCCCAGCTCGTATTCTGGTGTGTTTAATGGTGGCATGTCGGGAGGGAATGAAACCACTTCCTGGCATTGGTCATCTGTACAAGATCTTTTTAGATGTTCTTCGAGGATGGCCTTTGATGCCAAGAGACTTCCACTCTTTCCTTTGTGAAGAGACTCTGCAAATTTGCAGGCTTCTGTAAAATAGGACGATCTCATTTGCTCCATCCCTCTGCGTTTCCTTAGGAGGTTTTCTGCTCCTCTCAGTGTTGAAAGCCTAAACATGATCTTTTCTTGCAACAGGTTGATTCCCTCCTTTTCCTCCTGTTTCTTCAGCAGCTGCCTCTCCCTCAGCCAGTCTATTTCTTTTTGCCATCTGGATTTGGTGTGGGTTGTCGGTAGTAGATCATTTGCCCCCGACCACTCTGAATCGTTCTGATCCACGTGCGAAGATTAGGTTGCCCATCCATCATTGTTGACCTCCTTCCACAGTGTCTCATGACAGGACTTTAAACACCTGACTAATGGCCTTCACCCCAGGATCTTCTTATCTGTTGGGGGTGTGATGTGTTGGCTTCTGGTTGTTCTCCTGTGCCTTGTTCTTCCTACTAAGGGACAGGTTTGTTTATGTCCTGCAGACATGGTGTGTGTCCTGCTGCAGAACTTCAGTCGACTGATTCAGCCTGCTTCACTAGAAGTACTTATTTCCCTGCTGTCCCTTCGTCAGGCCCATTTTTCTGCTCTGGTGTAATCTGAAGGCCATTGGTAGTGGTAACTTTTGATCAACCACATACAGGAAGTGTTGATGGTCCAGGTGAGGTCGTCAGAGATGTGCACGTCCAGGTACCTGAAGCTCTTACTTTGCAGTCCCTCCAAAGTGTAGGGGAGGAGGGAGGAACCCTTCTGAAGTCAACAATCATCTCCTTGGTCTTTTCTTACATTGAGTTGACTGGATTTAGTATTGACTGGATTGTCATTAGTGGACTTCAAATCTCTTCTAGCTTTAATGTGGGTCAAAATAAACACCAGAGGAGTGGATCTGTAGCGCTTCACACGCTGTGGTTTCTCTGCTGCTGATAAGTGTTCTTCATTAACTCCTGCTGCGGGTCAAACCACAGAAATGATAACACAAACAACTCTGAGATTTAAAATGCTTTTATTTTATTTTTTTAATTTTTTTGACAGAGTGAATGGCTTTCATGAAAAACAAATAAAGGACAAAGACAGAAAACATAAATAAGTTTAAAGATCAGAAGCACAGGTCTGTGTTGTTTGGATGAAGAAGTAGAAGCTGTGAGGAGGAGCGAGCCAGCCCTAAACGGAGCGTTCAGACCAACTTTTGGAGGAGGTCTTGAACCCAGGTTTCATTCCGATCCACGCAGACGTTGATGTTCCTTTTCGTCACTAAGCTGAAACAAACAAAAAACATAAAAGTATAAGTTTTAATTTCAGTGTTGAAGCATTTAGTAGATTTCAGGCTTTAGTGGTGCCTTTTCTGATTCACGATCTACTAAAGCTATAAAGAAGTGAGGACAGCTGTGCTTACACGACTCCAGGTTTGGGGCAGCGATCATCAGTCAGACTGAAAGAGAGGATTTTTGAGACACCCAACCTTCTTGGGAAGAATTTGAAGCAGCAGGAATCTGGACCGCTGGAACCTGAAGAAAATAAAATAAAATAAAATATTAAGCAAATAATAAAAAAAAGAAAAACAAAAACCATCTTTTTATTTTTGAACTTACTGTCACAGGAGATGGTGCAGAAGAGTGCAGCTCCCAGCATGCATAGCAGGAGGATGGCGGCGGTCCTCATGTCGACGGGATTCCTCTGGAGACGATGAAGGAGAAGAAGATGCTCCTCACAGTGGATCTTAGTTTTTAGTTGGGGTTCCTGGGGTGATGATGAGTTGGGGTTGTATTTATTCTGATCCTCAGAAGGTGTCAGAAGAGTTAAAAAAAAGGGAGGTCGGTTGTGGTTTGAAAGGGGCTGATTTTGCTGATGACAAAGTTTCCACTCATCTCTGAAGAGGTGGAGAGGAAAAGCACCTGTGGTTAGAGCAAAGGTAAATGCACGGCGGTGGAGTTCTGCAGCCTTTTGCAACATCATACTGTTTAAAACAAGCTGAAAGGACAAACCATACATTTAAGTATTTCTCTCGACCTGTTTTTAAACATCAGCTGCTGTTTTTGTCATTATTTAGCCTGAAAATGCTCTATTTTTATCAAAACTATAACTTATTTAATACTCTTACCTGATTTCAGTCTTCTAAACCACCCATAGTGTGTGCAGAGACCTTCTGTACGCCCAATCTTTAAAACAGAAATATTTGCTGACTCCAGTTTTAGAATATAAAGCTAGTTTGTTTGTTTACAGTCTGCCAGGTTTTAAGAATGACACACGTCTGTGGGTTCATGAAAGAAAACTTGACTTGGAGATAAGATCACATATTTGATTTCAACCCAGAGTTATTTTATCAATGATCTGTCAGTGGTTTGGATTCATGAGGTTGGTGTTAAACTTGTGTTTGTCAGCATGAGACGCAGCAAAGAGACACAGTGATGCCACCAGTTTCAGTTCAAAATTAAACTTTCATCGCAACGAATAACCAGAATCCAGAGCTGCTGAGACAGATATTTTCAGTTGTGGTTGGCAAACTAAATGTTTTTTCTCACTTTATCCATTAAATACATATAAAATTATTTTAATTGAAAGGTCTATGTGTAGCTAAATGTCAATATTAATAAAGTGTGACAGTTTCTTTTAAAACACTCCCATAGATACACAATGAAATTTGTGTTTTTAACATGGTTTTGTGGCATTTTTCTGATATATATAAAAAAAATATTCTTACATGGGTGCTACAAACAAAAAGATCCATGAACGTCTTTGTTTTTCTCGTCTGAGCTGGAATCTGGATCAGAACCATATGACTGGATAGCTCTAATGTTGGTCACCATTGTTGTTGCACCTCTGATATTAGATTGGGGGTTTGAGGAGCTGTAAGATAGCTGGAGACCATGTAACCACATGGATGAGGGGCAATGGGGGAAGGCTTTGCCCATCACTCAGAGGTGAATTTCTAATGAACTCCAGCGATTCTGCTGAAACCATGTCCTAGAAAACAACAGGATTATTGATTACAGCTCAAAACAGCTTTCAGTAATCATAATTAAAAGATCACTGGGAAAAATTTCACAGTAAATCAAAACAGGATCAGAGTGGCACTTAAAGAATGATCAAAATTGTTGGCCAATTTTTGTGGAAGTTGAAAGAAATAAATATTTTTAAACATATCACTTGTTTAAACATTTAATCAAATGTGATAGAAACTCTCTGAAGCAGGAGTGTCAAACTCAATCACATGATCCAAAACACACCTTAGGTCACTGGAAGTACAGGATAAACATCTATTGAACACTCTAAAACTACATTTAAAAACTTTAAAACTGTAACTTTTTAATTATTATTTAATTATTAATTATGACTAGATATATAGCATTACCTGTGATTATGCAAGTGTGAATGCTGTAAGCTGAATTTGGCTGCTGAAAATGCTGAAATTAAAAGCTAAAAACGCTGAAGCTATTAATTAAACTATCAAAATATTAAATAAATGTCAAATTTGCTTAAAAAACAAAACAAAAAAATATATATCTTAGATAAGTCAAAACAGCTAGCATGTTGCTGAAATATTAGATGAACTCCAAAATAGCCTAAAAAATTTTTTATTAATGCCAAACTATTTCAAAAAGCTAGGAAATTGACAATTTTTAAAACTTTAAAACTGTTACTTTTTAACATAATTATGAATAATAAAAAGTCAGGAATATTATTCCAGAATAAATCAATTTAAACCTTAAATAACTTTCAATATTTTTACTCTACATAAAAATGTATGTTGTTAAAACTATACAAGTTAGAAATGAGCGCAAGATAACATCGGGGCATTGACAATAATAAAATAAAATGATCTGGAGGGCCGGATAGAATTACCAAGAGGGCCGGATCCGGCCCCCGGGCCTTGACCTTCGACATATGTGCTCTAAAGAGTCTCTTTTTGTGCAATAAATGTTCAAAAAAATTTAATGAGATTAATGAAGATGTGATGAACTGGTTTAGAGAGGATAAAAAATGTTAAATTGCAACTAAGATGCAACTAATAACTTTCTCCTCTATGCAGTTCAAACTTTTATTTTTGGGTTAGAGTTTTGTTTCAGTTTAATATGTATACATTACAATAAACTAAAAACTCGTAAAAATCTTAGCTGTAAATGTGCTAATAAGTAAATGACAGTGGAGAAACCCAACAAAAATGATAATGAATTTAGCACAGCTTGTGTTTGACACTTTCAACATAAACATCTCACTTTCACCACAGTTCTGTTCAACGGTGTCACGAACTGTTCCGTTTTAAACTGAGAATTGCGGCATCACTGGAGATGAATAAAGATTTTTGTGGCAGGTCTGGCTCTTCTTCTGTGAATCAGGTTGAAATAAATCATAAATTAGCGTCAGAGCACTTCCTGGTGAGCAGTGGCAGCTCTAGAAAGTTTCCTGTGGGGGGGCCCCCCGGTCTACTGTGAATGTATGGGTGGCACACCAACTGGGCTTTCATGTGGTGACAGTCTGGAATGGAAAAGAAATAGTTTCTATTTATGAGAAGGAAAAACCCTGTTTAGATTGAGACCAAAGAGTCAAAGATCCGTCCATTTTCTAAACCCGCCTTACACTCGGAAGTCCATCTGTACAAACTCAGCTTTTTAAGTCTCAAATGTTTGGTTTTGTCTTTAGTTCTGGAGCTAGGCCTGCCACGATTAGTCACTCACGACTATGTCGACTATTAAAATAATCGTTTGTGGCAGCCCGATCTAGAATCACTCCTCGTGTTTCAGACTCCTGGGTTGGTAGAAGTTTTAGACGTCTTCTGTGTGGCTTTTTTAGAAGGAATATGAACTTTGCTTCTAAATTTAAGAACGTAACACAATAAAATAGAATTTTATTGATCCCACAAGGGTAATTTATTCAACCCTTTAATATCGGAGCTCCAGTGTTTACTGTAATTTTTAAAATTGTTAACATGATCTACGTGATTCCAGCAGATTCTGAAAGGGGAAAGAGGCAAAAGCCGATTTTTCTCATTATATATATTAAAAGTTATTTAAGGTTTTGGTAGATTTATTCTGGAATAATCTTCTTTCCTATTTGTATTTATATTTAAAAAGTTAAGTTTTTAAAGAACAATTTTGATCAACTTTTTTAAGTTTTAAATCCCCAGTTTTAAAATGTGTGTATATAGCTGTATGTATATATATATATATATATATATATATACACACACACATACATACACACACATATATATATATATATACACACACATATACAAATATACACATATATATATATATTATATATATACACACACACACACACACAGACACAATATACACATCCATATACTGTATATATACACATACAAACACATACATATATGTATATAAATAAAAAAAGGTCAAACAACTCCAGGTTAAATATGTACAGCATTTAATTTTATTAAAACTATCATATATGTACACATTTCAAGTGAGATCAAATTGCATGAGGACCCTCTCTCCGCCCTCCACAGCTCCCGGGTCTCTGAACAATCAAACAGGCAGACAATTGGAAATCAAAACATCCAGAAAATCAGCGATAAAAGTTTGGAGCTGCTCCTTCATCACCAGCCCGTCTTTTGGTGTAACAGTAACTGACATCTCTGTGAAAACCTAAATTAACCGCACACACACTGACAGAGCAACTTCAGCACAACAATCACTAAAGGAAAAGACAGGAGATGGAAAGCCAACAACCCGCTCCAAACCACCAGCCATGAGGTGAAGCGATGCGAGACACGGCTTTGTGCAAAACGCTCTTATTGCAGCTCTGCGGCGAGGAACCGCAGCGGAGGAGTTTAGGGGAGGGGGTGCTCAGTCTGCTGCTCGCTCTGGAAAACTGCCAAGACACAAACTTCACTTGTTCCTGCAGATTCACCCTGATGGAAAGGAAATAAAAGACTGAGAGGAGAGGACGAGAGGCGAACAAACATTCCACGTTCAGCCGCGGAGTCTGCAGGCGACCAGGTTTGTACTGCAGGTCACCAGCCTGACACCCTCCAGCTGAAAACGCTTCATTAAAGATGCGAGGTGATGGCGAGAACCAGCAACCGTCTCCAAACTGATTTCTACTCGCTTTTGGGACACTGAAGTTTGAAGGAACTTTTTAGTTTTGCAGAGACGAGCGTCTACAAAGTGCAATCAAGCAAAGAAGCAAATAAAAAGGAGGTCACTTCTTTTACCTTCACACCCCGAGGAGAACCAGAACCTCCAACTGTCTGCCTCCTCCAGACTTTGATAAATATTAAATAATTAGATGACAGACGTTCACAACACCAAAACATTTAAAAATAATAATAATCCATGTGCTGCTGAACAAACATATTTTGAAGTTGAGAGACTTTTAAAAAGGTTTCCTCCATATTTGATGAATGAGTTTTAAAACGTGAACTTCACTCAGAGAAATCAGGTTAGTTCAAACCCTCTAGAGGAAACGGGAAGTTCGTGTTCAAGAACCTAAGAATCGCAGGCTGAAGCTTGAGGAGGACGCTTCTCCGTCATCACGAGTTCCTATGAAAAGAAGGGAGGAGAACGGGTGGTGGGGTGGTGCAGCGACCCACATCGTTTCCTGCGGTTGAAGCCGACCCGCTCAGATCAGATCTGGTGAATGAGGGTCGTTACGTTCTTCATCGTTCCCAGCTTCACCTTCCATTCAAAGGTGGGGTTACAGGGTGGGGGCGGGGGGGGGTCAGTAAGGCCTCAAATTCCATTGGCGCTGCCAGACCTTCACCTGAGTGCTGGTTCTAGTCCGAGCAGCTGCTTTTGTCTCCCAGCAGAAGGGGAAGGGGGGGTCTGGTTCAGGTCTGTCCAGCATGGCGGGCTTTCCTGAAAGGTGAGGGGGGGGGGTCGTTCCTCAGCTAAGGGCTTCGGCTCCGGACTGTCTGGCTCCTGATCTCTTCTGCTCCGTCAACACCTGCAGGACCTGGGAGGATGGAGAGAGGCACAAGTTACAGTCATCCTGTTGATACATTTCATGAAATAAATCCACGCTTTGATGCAGACCCAGCGCCATGCACAAACCAGCCCCCCCCCCAGGACAGTCGGTACCGTATCGGTTCAGTTTCACTCTTGGTATTGTTGTATCCTAAATTTTAAATGGTGGTCATTAGAACTTGGCTAAAAAAAAGAAAAGTCCACAGAAAGTAGGAGTAATATAAAAGTACTGGAACTACTTCAGCATCAGCTAGGCAAGTGCAGGATTGAACACTTTGACATGATAAGTCTTATGCCATTTCAGTAATTTGGGGTGTTTTTTATGGCAAAGTTAAATAATGATGGGATAACATTTTTTTGACACTTTAGTAAGTGTTGAGCTCAAGGTTCAGATGTTTGGGGGGCGCCAGGCAATTGCCTATCTTTGGCTAATGGCAAGTCTGTCTCTGCCCGCAGCATGCCCATAGGAAAAAATGTGCATGAATATTTTCTCACTATGGGCTCACTGTGATGGCCCAGGGGCCGGATCCGGCCCTCCAGGTAATTTTATTTTATTCTCATTAATGGCCCGATGTCATGTTGCGGTCATTTCTAACTTGTATAATTTGGACAAAATGTATTTTTATGGAGAGTAAAATTGAAATTTTAATGTTTAAGTACATTTATTATGGAATAATATTCCTGCCTTTTTATTATGCATAATTATGTTAAAAGGTTACAGTTTTAAAGTATAAAAAATGACTTTCTGCTAACTTTTTGAACTATTTTGGCATTTAATAAGATTTTTTAGTTTAGTTTTTAAATTCATTTTTATTTAGTTTAGCTAATATTTCAGCTACATGCTAGCTGTTTTGGCTAATTTAGACGTTTCTTTTTAAGCTTTTTTAGGCTGTTTTGCAGTTAGGCTAATATTTACATGCTAGCTGTAATGGCTAATTTAGGCTTTTTTCAGTTTTTAAGGATATTTTGAAGTTTAGCTATTCTTTTCAGTTACACACTAGCTTTTTCGGCAAACCCAAGATTTTTTGTTGTTGTTTTTCTTTTTGGCTAATTTGGCTTTTAGCTAATATTTTAGCTGGCTATCAGCTTCATTGATTTCAGCTATCAGCTTCATTGATTTCAGCTATTAGCTTCAGTAAGTTCAGCTATCAGCACTAGCATCTTCAGCTGCTAAGTTTAGCAAACAGCATTCACACTAGCATTATCACAGGTAATGCTATATATCTAGTTCATGATTATGTTAAAAAGTTACTGTTTTAAAGTTTTAAACATGTAGTTTTAGAGTGTTCTATAAATGTTTATCCTGTATGGCCCGCGACCTAAGGTGTGTTTTGGTCCCTTGTGTGATTGAGTTCGACCCCCTGCTTTAGAGGAATGAACCTATCATGTGCTCAGTGTTGGGGGTTGCACGGTGATCTGTAGCGGCGGCGCGGCGCTCCTCAGAAATCTGAGCTCTGGAGCCGTCTGATGCAGAAGCCTGAGCGGCTCAGGGTTTGTGGGTGTCAACCAGAACTGTCACCTCTGAACATTGCAGTCTTTCAACATGCTTAACAGTCAAGCACTTCAGGAGTTGTGACTTTTTTTTTTCACCAAAGATGTTTGTTCTATTTACATTTTCAATTGAGCTTTTGGATAAAAATTGGTTGACGGATTCTTTTACTAAAACAGGCAAGCAAACAAAAAAGGGGAGGATCCAGCGTTTAGCACCTGCGCCCACTTCCTGTTGCGGCTGCTCATGTGCACCGCAGCGATGTGCTGGAAGAGCTCCTCTGCAGGGATGAGGTCCGGCAGCCGGGTGAGGAACTGAGCCATGTGGATGAAGTCCATGCAGGTCAGCACATCCTGGTAGAGGCGCAGCACGCCCAGCGCCGTGCGGAACAGGAACTCCTCGCCGTCCCGGCAGAACACGTCCCACACCCGGCAGGCCAGGTCCAGAGGCAGCGACTTACTGTACAGCGTGAAGATCCTGGAGGACAAAGGAGATCGAGAAGACGGAGTCAGATAGGTTTCTTTTGGCAGAAAAGATCCAGAGAGGAAACAGAAGAAGAGCCTCCAATTTCAAAATAAAAGACAGTTGTATTTAACAGACAAAAACCAGGAGTCTTTACAACTAATATTGGTTTATTGTGGCAGTTGTTCCCACAAACCATATAATAATAATACAGAATATGTTATGAGGATGATAAAGTTGTTCACACGGTGGATTTGTGTTATTGTTAAATAACAGTTTTAGTAACAAATTTGTTTTTTTTGTATTTATCCTTCGAAAAGGCTGTAGTTGGGTTTGATTTTTTAGTTTCTACTTCTACAATAACGGGTTAATGGAAAATCTAGATCACATTCATGGTTCCTACATGAAATCTATACACAAATAAAGTTTAAATAAGTGCAAATATTTTACTGAGGGAAAGGAAAACTAGAAGAAGCTGGATAAAAGAAGCTAAAAAACAAACAAAAAAGAACCGGAAGCTAAACTCAGTCTCGCACAGGCCAGTCCGTGAGAAAATTGTCTGACAGTGAAGGTTTGAGGTGTGACAGAAAAAGCTGACGCTGTGACACACTTTAATCTCAAACTGTTGAGTCAATGCTGAGAAATATTTCCAGAAACGAAAAACCTCACAGCTGCAGCAGAAGGGTCAGGATGTTCACGGATGAAGCAGGTAGATCAGACCTGATGGGGTCATGCGGTACCCAAAACAGCAATGAACTCTGGGTAAATGTCTGATGGTGTGTCTAATCTGCACTTTGGAGATACTCTTATGTGTTTTTATTGGTATAACAAAACACCTTCATGCTTTTATCTGCTTCCATTATCGAAGCAGATCTGTGTTGCAGTAGAACAGCATAGATTGAAGTACAGGCAAAAAGATAGAAGCACACTGATTTAACATAGACGAAAAGGTCCACACAAATGGACTCCCACACGTTCTGTATGGCGGCGACCGTGGTCATCACTTCATCTATTGCACAGTTGCGAGGGCCAAGAAAGAGAGTCACCAAAGCATTGAATCTAGAGAAAGGATCATGGAGAGGGGAGGAATGTAGGTTTCCATGACAATGGGCTCTGTTTATCACACCTTCAGCGGATTGTTTTGGTTCGGCCGAGGGAGTGTGCCTTTGACTTGTTAGTTCCTGAGTTCCTCAGGCAGGCAGACACACCTTCTGTCTGCCTGCTGAGGTGCTGCTTTATGGCGGAATAATCACTGATCAGGTCAATTATTGTCGTTTCCTCCAAGTCGAGTCGTAATTCGCTCCAAGATAGTTGCCAGCTTCCAAAGGGAGGCTTTGATTTTAAGGATTAACGGTAAAAGCAGAGGAATGCGTCATGCAAATTTACTCATTTTCTGGGTAAAAAACTTCTTTATGGGAAACTGAGGAAGGGCTTAGAAAACTAGCAGGAGCTTGACAGAGGAGCATGTTCTAAAGAACCATCACCAAAACATAATACAGTCAAACAAACCTTTGAAAACTAATTGAACAGTTTTGGGGGAAAAGTTCAATTTTTGACAATCTCACAAAAATGCCCGAATGATCTAAAAATGTCAGCAACGAATTTTCAATTTTGACATAAAAAAACAAAAAAAGGTTAAAATGTCCACATTAAGGCACAAAAGGCTCAGCGAGTAGAAACCAAACCTGAGATTTTCAGAATAAAATTTAACAAGGAGAAGATTTGTTTTTGTTTTTGACATTTAGATGAACCAACATTAACATATTCCCGCTGCTCTAACGCTCTACGGTCAACACCAAAAGTTTCTCCCCAATATGTTAGGTTTTCAAAAACATGGTGCCACAGGAGATTTATCTGATTAAATTCCAAAAGTGAACGCTATCTAGGAGAACATTTTACTATCAGCTGATAAATGCAGTGAAGTGTACACAGGAAGAACCTGAACCACCATCATCCTGTTTTCTAAGAAACTCAGAAAACCTGCAGCCTTTAAGTCACCGTCACTAACCCAGCGGTAGCTTTCCCGAGTTCCCTTCACCAGACAGAGAGAGGCGATATGAAAGAGAGAGGAAAACAAAAGCAGACTCACCAGTCGATTAAATAAATATCAGGGGTCAAGTTGTTCTTCTTGAAATGTGCAAAGAGCTTTGGTAGATTTTCTTCAAAGAACACTTCAAATGCTGCAAAGTACGTCAACATCTGCAGAGAGGAGAGAAGGTGGTCTCAAACCCAGCAGCTCTGACTCATTTTAACACTCTAGCACACGTATCAAAGTCAAGGCCCGGGGCTCCAGATCATTTTATTTTGTGGTTATTAATGGTCCGATGTTATCTAGCGCTATTTTCTAATTCGTATAATTTTGACAAAATATATTTTTATGGAGAGTAAAATATTAAAAGTTATTTAAGGTTTAAGTTGATTTATTCTGGAATAATATTCCTGCCTTTTTATTATTCATAGTTATGTTAAAAAGTTAGTTTTAAAGGTTTAAAGCATTCTACTAGCTTTTTGGACTATTTTGGCCTTTACTTAGAAATTTTTAGGCTATTTTGGAGTTTAGCTAATATTTCAGCTTCATGCTAGCTGTTTTGGCTAATTTAGGAATTTTTTTTTAAAGTTTTTTGGGATATTTTGAAATTTAGGTATTTTTTCAGCAACACACTACCTGTTTTGGCTAACATAAGATTTTTTTTCTTCAGTTTTTTAGGCTAATTTGGTATTTAGCTAATATTTTAGCTGGCTATCAGCTTCAGCATTTTCAGTTATCAGCTTCAGTGATTTCAGCCTATCAATTTCTATCAATTTCAGCATCTTCAGCTATCAGCATTTGCATTTTCAGTGGCCAAATTCAGCTTACAGCATTCACACAAGTATTATTGCACGCAATCCTACATATTTAGTTCATTATAAGTTAAAAAGTTACAGTTTTTAAGTTTTATAAATGTAGTTTCATAGTGTTTAATAAATGTTTATCCTGTTTGGCCCGCGACCTAAGTCTTGTTTTGGCTCCACGTGGGATTGAGTTTGACACCCCCTGCTTTAGCAGGACCGACAGACCACAAGCATCACGTTTACTGTAGTGTCGAGTCACCACCAGAAAACTGAGTTGATTGTGTTTACAAAAACTGAATTTTCATTGTAGCATTGTTGTTTGTGTTTAGGTGAACGCTTTTATTTTGAAGAGATGTCGGTCTGATTAAAACACTCTTCTTAAAGAGACGTTTTAGTCTAAAAAGTCTCAGAGTTTCCTGTCTGATGATCACTTTTTTTTGTTCTCAACCTTTCTCTATAAATAGTACCAATGAAATTGACTAACTCCACAGAAAGCTGTGAAGTGTTCACACGTTAGTGTGAGGGTGGGAGGGGTGAGACTGAACACTGACAAGGCTGTGGTCCACTCTGAAGAAGGCCATCTGACAGGGCTTGTTCAGCAGGTTGGCAAAAGCTATGAAGGCGTCGGCCGTGTCCAGGTTCAGGATGAGCACCGCGGCGATGAACGACATTCCCTGCACCTGCGCACAGAAACAGAGAAGTGTCCTTTGGTGGAACAGAAACGCACTGAGCCATTTGTGAGTGTGAGTCAATGCCTGCTGACGATCAGGAACGGCGTTTACGGGCAGACGAGTCTGCATGTGAGTGGAGGGTTGGGGTCAGCACAGGAAGTCACACTCATCTTTTAACTTTGTACAAACAACCACATGGAGGTTGCATGGAGGAGCAGCGCTGCAACCGCAGCCTCTAAAACACGGCATGAAGTCACAGTGAGAGTGAAGCCAGAAAGCATTTTGCACCACAACACTTCGCTTTGGTGTAAACAACTTGTTTAGTAGAATACAGGTGGATTTTCTTCTGAGTAGAAGTAACAGAACTGGTGTAGAATACAGTAAATTATTACTTTTCTACTATTTTTGTGATCTTTTCAGCCATTTTAACTGTTTTTCTATTAGGAGTGGTTGAATAAAAAGTGATCTCCTTCAGAGACTCAACGTGTCTGTTCTGTAAATGCTAAGATGAGGAACTCCTGAGGTCAAAGGTGTCTGAACAGGCTCTCCAGCTACAGTTTTCCTGCATTTTTTTAACCCATAATAATCCACTGTGACATCATCTTACATATTATTTTCATTCAAATGTTGCTACTTATCAATAAAAAATGCAATATCCAGCAGCTCAGAGGCATGGAAGTGCAATAATGTTATTATTTTACCTTTTTTCCTATCAGCAATACATGTAAATATATCCTTTGGTTGTCCCTTCAATTTTCTTCTTTATTTTAAACGTATATATTTATATATTTTTTGTTAATTGTCTGGAGAGCACTTGTTATATCACAAGCTCCTTGTGCAACAATGACAATAAAAAGGATTCAGATTCTGATTTTTCACTCATTTTCATTGTCGGCTAAAAAAGAAAAGATGGAAGTTTTCAAGACAAATTCCTCTGAAATCCTTCAAATAAAACGGTAGACAAAGATTTTATGGTTTTTTGAAGCAACAAAATGAAAAAAAAGGAAAATACTAGAAAGTAGAAGATTAACCCTGAAGCATCATCTCCAGGTGAATTTCACCTGAGCTAAAGTATTTTCATGATTTCCAATATATTGTATTTTTCTGAGTGTCATGTGTCCCTAAGTCTCACTTGTCTCAGGAATAGGTGGACCAAAGACAAAGACTCCAGTATTATTAGTTTTTTTCAATGAATTTTTTTATCTGAAATTCCTCATTTTTCTGTCATTTTCAAGCATGTTTTTAGGATCTTCCTGTTTTCAATTTTCTTACATAAACCACAGTTGAAAATAAAAGAAAACTACTCTAATTTATCATGTGTTGACATATTTTGATCTATGTTTTTTATGACAAATACTGTTTACTGGGTGTATTATATCAGGTAAAAATGACTCTACAAAAGTGATGGTGTAACGTTTTATAGTGAAAGTGTTCTAGGGTTAAAAACAGAGGGAGGATCAGAGAGTGGATTTCATCAAAAGCTTTTTAACTTCAGAAATCCTACAAATGCAACGGACAGGAAAAGTTAAAGACCCACTCTAATAAATAAAAAAAAAAGAGAGATTTTTTCGGTGTTTTTAACATGGTGTTGTGGCTTTTATCTGATGATGAAGGACATATATAAATATAATGAAGCTTAAAATTGAACTTCTGAGTTTTTCTTGATCCAAATCACTGTTAATCCAGAGGAAATGACAACATTCTGTTGGAAAAAGATGGTATTTGAATGCACATGTGGGTCAAAGTCTCCCTTCTGATGGACAAATAGATCCATGAACGTCTTTATTCTCATCGTTTGAGCTCTAAACGGTATGAGTGGATAGTTCTGATATTGTTCACCATTTCAATGTTAGGTTGGGGGTGTGAGGGGAAGACAGTGTGAACAGAAAGCTCTCAGTCATGGGTGATGGGAAGGGGGGCAGGGTTACTCAGCAGCCAACAACCCCGCCCACAACTCAGGTGTATTTCTAATGAACTCCTGCTGCTCTGCAGAAACTATGTCCAAGAAAATAACATTTTTTTGGGCTAAAAAAGGAAAAAAAAATCACTATATTACCAAAAGTACTGGCTCACCCATCCAAATGATCAGAATCATGCTGAGTGTGGAATTTGGTGGAGGAGGAATGATGGTGTGGGCTTGTTTTTCAGGAGTTCCAGTGAAGAATGGTCCAAAATTCCTATAAACACACTCCTCAACCTTGTGGACAGTCTTCCTAGAAGAGCTGAGGCTGTAATCGGTGCAGCAGGTGGACCCACATCGTACTGAACTCTATGGGTTAGGATGGGATGTTACTTCAGTTCACATATGAACTGATATTTTTGGTGATATATTAAAAGATGATGGGAGTGGATTTTAAACTTTGCTCTGCTGGTTTTTTTCCGAGCCCTTCTCCTCTTCGTCAGCTGTGGTAATGGTGTCATAGAGAAACCACAGAAAATGCCCCCTCACTTTCAGAAACCTCTGTACATGTATTATAATCATAATTATAGAAAGTTTTTTTTTTTTTGTGGGGGAGTCGGCCTTTTACCTTAAACCAGCATTAAGAACGAGGGTGAGAAGCTGCGAAGCAGGTCACCATTGTACAGAGAAGCTGATCAGCCCTGAGGTTCTGACTGAACGATGGTGACATCCAGTTTTTCAGGTTTGAGCGGAGACTTACGTAGCCCACGTCTGGACGGTAACACGTGTAGGCTCCCAGAATGCTGTGCAGCACGTCATGGTAGGGCCCGCCCTAAAAACCAACAAAGGAAAGACGAAGACAATAATCATCATCGTTGTTTTCCAGGCTGAACATTCCTGCAGCTGAACTTTCCAACTGAGAGTTGGTCTCTTCTGGACCACAAGTGTTTCAGTGTGACGCTCTCTGCCATACCTGCTGGAAGATGCACAGCTGGGGGAAAGTCCTGGAGATGTCCAGTTTGATCAGCTCCAGGCTGGACTCCCGGTCTGAAGAACCCAAAGCGTCTAGAAGAAACAATCAATCAATCAATCAATCAATTATACTTTATTAATCCCAGGGGGGGGGGGGATTAGGTAAAACACAACAGGAAGAAACATTAGTCATAAATGTAAAGTGCTGGATGTGAGATTCTGTTCCGTCTGTACCTTCAGGTTCTGGGTCTGTGCTTGGGGCCGCCGTCGTCCTCCATTTCTCTCTGGCCCGAGAGAGGCAGATGCTGTAGAGCTCTGCAGGACAGAGATCAGTGAGCGAAACCAGGACAGACACGTCTTCAGCTGATAACTTTTAATAAACCTGAATAAAAACAATATCTCTGATTTTATAAAACACTTCAGTGCAGCAGAATCTTCTCTAGACCGTCACTGCCCTCTGCTGGTGAAGAAGCTCCATGATAATACCAGACACCTGCTGTCTGCACCTGCAGGGGGCCGGATCCGGCCCTCTGGGTAATCATATCCGGCCCTCCAGATTATTTTATTTTACTGTTATTAACGGTCCGATGTTATCTTACGATTATTTCAAACTTGTATAATTTTGACAAAAAATTTTTGATGGAGAGTAAAATATTAAAAGTTATTTAAGGTTTAAGTTGATTTATTCTGGAATAATATTCCTGCATTTTTATTATTCATAATTATGTTAAAAGTTAGCCCTGAGACAGACTGGCGACCTGTCCAGGGTGTACCCCGCCTTCGCCCTTCAGTAGCCGGGATAGGCTCCGGCACCCTTGTGACCCCGAAAGGGATCCAGCGGCCAAGAAAATGAATAAAAGAATGTTAAAAGTTATAATTAAAAGTTTAAAAACAAAAGTTTACATTTTTGGACTAGTTTAGCTAATATTTCAGCTACATGCTAGCTGTTTTGTCTAATTAGGCTTTTTTTTTTTTTTTTTTTGGCTGTTTTGGAATTTGGCTAATATTTCAGCTACAGGCTACCTTTTTGGGCTAACCTAGGTTTTTTTATTTTCTTAGGCTAATTTGGCACTTAGTTAATATTTTAGTTGGCTATCAGCTTCAGCTTTTTCAGCTATCACCTTCTGTGGTTTTTTTAACTATCAATTTCAGCATCTTCAGAGGCCAAATTCAGCTTACAGCATTCACATTAGCATTACTGCAGGTAATCCTATATATCTAGTTTATAATTATTTCAAAAAGTTACGGTTTTAAAGTTTTAAAAAGTAGTTTTAGAGTGTTAAATAAATGTTTATCCTGTTCAGCCCACAACCTAAGGTGTGTTTTGGATTTTGCCCCTTTGTGCGATTGAGTCTGACACTCCTGTAGTACATCCAACGGATTTGACAGATTCTAGTAGGGGGTGGTAGGGGTGTGGCCTTCCAACAAGGTCACTGGTGAGAGTGGTTGCCATAGAAACGATGACTCAGACCGACTTGAACCAATCATGGAAATTAACTTTTATTTATTTGGTTAGAGCTGGAAGTCAATGACTGTTCATGGATGACATCACTCAGTCCAGTTCTCAGATACAGTCAATGGTTTAGTGTTGATTACTCTGAACGGCTGGTGGATGTCATGCTTAGAGAGTATTTCTTTGATAGATGTCTATGGGGTTTTGGCTTCTTGGAACCAGTGGAACGTGAGGGGGGACAGGCCACTCAGTCCAATTCTCATATACAGTCAAAGATCTCAAAGCAGCAAAGATCCAATCTTGCGATCTGAAAATCCAACTCTGAATGTCAGATCTTTGTAATCCAGTTCAACAAAACAGATATCCCTAATGCTGTTTTAATAGCAGCAAATCAAAAGATTATTTCCTCACTAAAGGATTGCAGAAACTTGAAATGAACGTGTGCAGCCGTTTGCCTCTGTGTGATTGTGTGTAGACCCTCTCCACGCACCGTGAGTGATGTTCAGATCGTTCCCCACCGCCAGGCTCCACACTTTCCCTCTGACACTGGGGGGGATGCCCTGCCACCACAGGTCCCTCACCCGGCGGGACGTACACCTGCAAGCAGGACACAGCACTTGTGTTCATGTGCTCTTTCGGGCCACATGGGGGCAGTCACGCCTTCCTCTGCAGCCCTGAAGTCTGTGTGAAGAGCAGGAAACGACTGCAGCTAATCTCCAACCAAATCTGAGTTCCTGTTTCATCACATTTCACCACATAGCATCTGTCTCTGCAGGACTGCAGCCGTCTCCTGACATCAGACTGCTGCGGTTTCAAAAGATCAACACGGGAACTCCCAGTCTGATGCATAAAACTCATTCTGGATTTACCTCCACACCAGCTTTAGAGCTTACTTTGATTCTCATAAAAGCTGCAGTTCAAAACAGATTCCTCACATTGTACTCCAGTTGGGGAGGATCTCCTGGTTCCAGATTTGGGCAGCGTTGCCGATGCTCTCCTCATGCTTGCACCGATCCTCCAGCTGCTTCTTCCTCCTCTGAGCTTCTTTTAACTCTGCAGAAAGGAGGTGCGTGAGCCGCAGGGAAGGGAAGGAGAGCGTGCGGATGCGTCTCCGTGACCTCACCTCTTTTCTTGGCCTGGGCCACCATCTCCTCATACTGCTGCCTGTGCTTCTGGGCCTCCTCTGCAGGCTTGGCTGGAAGGTTACTGTAAAGCACACACACAGATGAGCGAGGCCACCTCAGCTACATTATTCATGATTGTGGGAGGAGTTGCACACGGAAACGGCGTCTACGTACGCTGGTCTGTCCTCCAGGATCAGCGCGGTGGTGGAGAGCGGCTCAAAGTCCAGGTTTTTCCTCACACTCTGCCTGGGAGAGGGGGAGTTAGCAGGTCCAGGTTTGCCACTCCTCGTTTCATATTCCTGAATAAAAAATAAAAAAAAACACAAAGACGTCAAATCAAACAGAAGGGGAAAAAAAAGCTTTTACTTTGATGGGTTTTTCATTCCTGCTGCTGATAAAGTCGAGGAATTTGAATGTGAAAAAGAACAACTCCTTCTCTATGAAAAGATGAGATAAAAACAGGTCTGACAGTCGTGTGACTTAAGGAGCTTTTATCAGGCGACTCCCTCATTAGCACACCTCAAATAGGGAGGGGGGGCAGGCTACGCCCTTCAAACGGGGAATACTCCACCCAACGCATTCAGGCAATCCAATCACAGACCGGAAACAATGCCTCATTGACCAGGGATTTCTACTAGACTTTATTCATTTTCCTCCGAAACAAAGAATTTCCAGATATTTAAAGAAAATGTTGAAGGTCTGAAGCATCAAAACTCTCGTGTTCAGGCAAATTTTTATGATTGTTTTCAGGTTCTACGTACAAAACACGTGGCCATTGAACGGGCGTTGAAAGGTAACCTTTATGCCACTCTAGGCATGTTTACATTAAAACTGAGGTCATCTGGACTGTTTTTCCCAAAAATGTTTTTTTCAAGAACTCTGTATCTTCGCTGGTGTCCGCGGCAGACATACAATCCTGTCCATCTTTGTCATGGGAGGGATCACACGTTAATGTAAGAGTCGGGTCAACTGGACGCCAGAGAGCACGAGGGATAACACAGGTCAAACTTTGACCAATCAGGGACGTTCTCAAACACTTTTTAACCCTTTAACGTCACCAGTGACGCCTAAATGACAATTTTTTTCTAATATGTTAACTTTTGTCCGTTTATGCGACTAAGACGATTTCAGTGGATTCTGAAGTGGAGAAAAGCGGCGTTATCTCAGCCATCTAGACCAGTGGTCCCCATCCACGGGACCACGGAGCGGCTCAATTACCACCGCGTCGTGGAAGAACTAATTAATATTACCAGTTTTTTGTTATTATTATTTTTTTTAATCCGGAAATCTTTTATTTTGAAAATTGACCGGAATTTCTCGATTAGCTTGAGCGCTAACAGCAGTCCGGCGGTGTGTAACATGAGAAAAGTTATATGTGGAACCTTTCTTCACAAATGGATGGGATAAGTGCGGTAACAAGAACAGACGGAAGAACAGGTGATTCTCACATGTCATGGCCGTTTGTGTAGAGATATGACTTTCATGAACAAATCTAATCTGTTGGCCAGTCACAGAAATGCTCAAACAGATGCTCATTTCAGAGAAGTTATGAACATCTGATTCAAGTACTTCCATAAAAAAAGAAAAGGAGCAGTGCGCAGAGAGCAGGGCGGGTGTGGGGAAAGGGGAGTTGTGCGGTGCGTTAAAGTCAGTGCAGGGGAGAGGCGCTCAGTCGTAGTCATGAGTGTTAAAATGTGTGTTAAATGTTTTTGCTTGGAGCTTAAAAGTAGTCTGATTTGTTTCTAATCGAGTATAAATAATCAATTTGTTGGTTACAAAGTCAGCAAACTGTTCATGACACTCAACATTCTTGTAATCCTTTCAAGTGGTTCAAATCTGGTTCTAGATGTTTTGCCTTCAACTCCCACGTCTTCAGAGGAGTTCCTCGGCTTTGTTCTTTTCCTGCTTGACTTCCTAACGACGAGCTCTGACTGAATCTAACAGAAACATCAACAAACACACGGCTCCGCTCAAACAGGCTGCTGCCTGACACGGTCTGGACAGGTGAGTGTTTTCAGCAACAAACACTCATCTGTCTGTTCTCAAAGCTCACGAGCTGGAACAGTAGATGAGGATAACGAACAGAGAAGTTCCAGTTTGGAGAAAACTCACAGATCTGGGTCAGAGCTGCTTCAATCCTGGAGAACCCAAGAACCACTTTATTCTGAACGTTTAAGTCTACTTAACTTATTTATGTGTTTATTTTTTGGTCTGTTTCTTAATTTACGGGGAGCAGTACTTAAAAGCAGCCAAACAAATGAAAAGTGAAGAGATAAAATTATATAAAATGACTGCAGCCAAATTTGACCCTGTGAGTTCTCCAGGGTCTTCATTTATGAATCTTTCCGTTAATGTTAAGTTGTTGAACAGAACATTTTTTTTATTCACACACAATTTAACAGATTTATTGTTACTGATATTTAAAGTTACCTCGACTCTTAAAAAAGTATTTTCAACCCTTCAGGAACACATGAAGACAAATGTTTGTGATCTTATGTACATTTTGTTTTACTTTTAAAATACAATTTATTTTATAAATATAATTTTACAGTATAATTATATTATAATATAATAGAGTAGAACATAACATTAGTACAATTAACTGTAAAAAATGGGATTTACTAACATTTAAAACATTTCTATGCTTTATTGCTGATACTCTTGTTGGCCTCAAGGGGGCAGTGTGAGCACCCTGTTGTGTTTTGAGAGGACCTACATCTAAACATCAACTATGAATATATTCATGTCATATATTGCTTGAAATGTGAAGAAATTTAGATTTATGTTAAGAAAATTATGCCAATAAACCTTAACTGTTAACAAACTCGCCAAAAAAGAAAAAAAAAAAAGAAAAAAGTTCTTGACCATTGATGGCGGTTCACAACGAAGTGAATTTATGTTTTAAAAAATGAGTCCTTATTGAAGTTTTTGCTGTCTAAAAGTACTGAGCAGCTATAAGACAAAGAAGACTGAAGAGAAATCACTCTTAAAAGGTTTAAAGATAAAACTGATATTAGATCATTAAAAATGTACTTTCCATGTTTGACTGAACCATTGAAAAAAAAACACAGAAAAGATTAAATCTCAGAGTTAGAGAAGCTCTCTAACTTTAGACCACTAAGCAACACATCATTATAGTCAGTGTGCTGTGTGGTGAAAGACTGAAAAACCACTAGAATAACTTTGAGAAAGCTGATGAACTTTGGTGAAAAACTACAGGAGAAACTTTTTTACATGGAGGAGAACGTCTCGATTCACAGTTTATAGCTCAACTACAGCTGCGCTTTCAAACATGAACTGTGAGCAATATTCAACAAATACACATGCATACAGAAATATAAGCACTAGGATTATGGATTCATTCATGTAGGGTTGAGTTAAAAACTGATTAGCCAACATGGAAGCTACATTTAATAAGAACATGTTTAATCAAATCCATGAATCAATTTTCCTTTAAAGTCCTTTCTTAGATTAATGTAGAGAGAATGCATAAATTTATCAACAATATTTTCACCTTAGTTCATTTTTTATCACTAAAAAAGAACTAATTTGTAGAGGAAACATTAAAGTGAACTCTATTTTCAAGAAGTGATTCCTTATTTTGTCAGTGAGACCTTAAGAGCTTCAGATAAAAGGGAGCAGAGAGCCAGACAGCAGAATGACGGCAAACGTCAGAGAAGAAAGGTCAAGGAGGAGAACGTGGCAGAACAGGACTAGAACACCTGGGCTCAACGGATCGCAGAGATACAAGGAGGACGTTTGGAGTGGAGCTGAGAGTCGGCGCTCAGAGAGGCCTTCAACATGACAGAGTGACACGCTGAAGCTCAACCAGTCAGGTCTCTGAGACCACGAGGAACGCCCTGATGTCACAATCCTCTGCTTCCCTCGGATCATCTGTGGAGCTAGTTTAAAAGTGGTTGTTTTACTATGATTATGTCATTTCAGACCAAAATCAAAGAATAATTGAGATTCAGATTTCATCATCAAACAAAGATGTTCATGGATCTATTCGTCTGCAAGTGGATTTATTTTTTACGTTACAAATAAGCTTTTTCTAACTGTATTTTTCTTGTTCCTCCTGATTCCCAAACCACTTTGTAAATATCACCAATCGAGCCGCTTTTCTCCTTCAGAATCTGCTGGAATTATCGTGTTAACCGTTGAAAAGTTACACTTCGTCTAAGATTTTGTGTTAAAGCGTCACCGGTGACTCCTCAGGTGTTAAAGGCTTAAAACCACTAAAGACATCATTTTTCATCAGAGTGGGTGCTTTTGGTTCATCGAGACAATTTTATTTAAAAAATTAGAAAAGTTGCACAGCTTAAAAAAACAAGCTTTGAATGAATAAAAATCCTTTATCCTAGATATTCCTGTCCTTCATGTGCTCCTGTATTGTATGTCTCCAGATTAAACAGCAGCCGTATCCCATGGTGACCTCATGCCGAGGTTTCCTTGAGGGGATGGAAAAGCTCTACGACCTTTTCAGAATTACTCACGCTGCTAACCCAGCGAGCAGAATGAGCTGCAGCTTGATGGGTTTCCATCGTAACGAGTGGCTCCAGTATCTGCCCATTCAATGAAAGACCGAAGGTTTCAAACCCTTTAAACACAGACTGCAGCCTCTGCTGTCTCTGTCACCACCGGCGTCCTGAATATTGCAGGAATACAGCAGGGGGCTTCTCCCCGTCTAGTCTGCTAGAGCCAAACCTCGACATAAGACGTCAACAGGTCAGGAAACGGTTGAGAAGAGCTGTCACAAACGATTATTTTAATAGTCGACTTATCACCGATTATTTTAACCAATTAGTCGACTCATCGGGTCACACGCAAAGTGAATGTAAAGCACAAATCTTAACAGTCATTAGCTTTAAACTAAATAAAAATAAAGACAATAAAGACGATGGTTTATTCAACTTCTAATGAATCATGGATCTTCTGTCCTTTATTAGTTTTATGGGAATAAAACAAGATTAAATCAAATGAGAGAGAGATCAGGAATATACTTCCCATCAAACTCATTTTGACAGGTGACCTTTGACCCTACACCATCCATCAGACTCATTCTGACAGGTGACCTTTGACCCTACACCCTCCATCAAACTCATTCTGATAGGTGCCCCGCCCCTCAAGATGACCTAACAATTTAATATCAGTTTTATATATAAAGGGCATGTAGGGTCAAAGGTCACCTGTCAAATGAATTTGATGGAAAGTATATTCCTGATCTCTCTAATGAGGTCGGAATCTGAAACATGGAACTATTTTTCACTAAAGATAAAGTTTTGGTCTCACTGACTCTAATAATGAAAGAAGTATATTTTTTTGGTGCTGAACGCTCACAACTTTGCTATACTTAGACTCCATATAAAATAAAGTAACGACTAATTGACTATTAAATTAGTCGTCAACTATTTTAATAGCAGATTAGTCGAGTAATCGTGGCCGCCCTAATGTTAAGTAAGCTCTTTTATGCGACAAACTTAAAAAGAAAAAATGCTTTTGGACTAAAGATGAATAAAAAATAGGATTCTTGTCACCTATAAAATAATACTTTACAAATTTTGCAATTTTCTGTCAAAAAATGTACATTACTTAAAAAAAGTTAGTTTACGACTTGTGAAATATTTTTTTAATTTTCAAAGAGACTTTTATGACGGAGTATTAGGGCCAGTTTACAAACAATTCTTTTTAAATTAAGACTTTAAATCTCGTAAACTTACGAGAAAAAAAGTCGTAACTGCTAAATGACAAGAATAACGTTGTATATTTATGACTCAAAAAGACATAGGCTAAATGTATTACTTTTTTCTCTCTTTTTTTACGTGTTTCAAAGTTGTACATTTAAGAGAAAAAAATAATAGTAAATAGTAAAGTCGTCGTGGCTTTGAAGTTATTGGTGATCCTGTGAGAAAGTCTGAGTCTCTGAAGCTCCCTGCTTGTCCAAAAGAAAACCAGATAAACACATTTCTCTAGTACCAACTCTACTTGAAAACAGCCTCATTCACATATATTACGGTTATTCTTTAAAAGGATGACTTAGATAGATGGGTACCAGAAGAGTCCACTTTCTTTAGACCCACTTAAGGGCTGCATTCAGACCAGAACAGAGCAGTTTATTTAGGAATGGGACATTTTTCCTACATCTTTTGCTTTGCTTTCACACTGCAGTGTTTGGGGTGGACCAAGCCAGACAACTCATCTGGTGGCAGTTCTGTCCAGAAGGGGGGAAAAAAGTACCTAAAAATGGCTCATTATCTGTATTAATCCAGAGTCCAAACACACCTGAAATAACACACCTGCTGACCATGTTTCAGTTCCCTAACTCACTTCCTCTTGTTCCTTCAGTTAAATGTTTGTGTGCATTCAGACTGTAAGTGAACCATATCAGGATTCACTTCCAACTGAAATTTAGACCTCCACTTTTATGAGGATCTAATTTTGGTCAGGTGTTAACCATTTCATACTGGAGCTGCTGCTGGCAGACAAGAAACAATACAGTCTTTTACCATATACACAACTAACAGGATTCTAACAGATTTTGACATGGAGAAGCTCTAGTCGAAAAAATGTCAACACTCCCGTATTAAAGACCCACTCTGATAAAAAAAAAAAAAATAATAATAATAATAATAATCATGTTTTTGGTAGTTCTTGTGTCATTTTTCTGATGGAGGATGTATATGTAGGAAAATAAGCTCAAAATTGCATTTCTGAACATCTCGTTATTCAAATCGTTGTGAATCAGGAATGACGACGGAAAAAGCTAGCAAGTGTGACGTACAAGCTACTACGGCAAGCCACGAGCTTCCTGCTCTGCTCCATTCTGATCATTGACAGTATATAGAGAGAATTAGACCGATTAATCCCCCCCCTCCCACCCCCGTGTTCCAAATAGGAAGTATCCACTGGTCCCAGAAAGCCAAACTCCCATAGGCTTCTACTGAGAAGTGAACTGCTCTTACTCAGTCATTATACTAGAATAACTATTCCTGATCTGGTTTCTCTTTTTAACACATTCTTGCTAATTTAAATTGTATTTTTCATAATTGTCTTTACTGCCAGTTATTGAAGTTTAAACTGGCCAATCAGATGCCTCAAGAGGACTAAGTGTTGCCCACTGGAACCACCTCGACTGTTCAGAGCGTTTGACAGATTCTGGGTGTGGCTTTCCAACAAACTCACTCCTGATTGGTGAGAGCGGTTTTCTTAGAAATCATGACTCAAACCGACTTGGACCAATCACGGCTTGCTAACATCAACTACTTCCAAAATGTTCTGCATTTCGTTGGAACCAGAGGTAAGGCATTTTCTATTGGTGATGTCACGAGCTTACTTTGTCCATCTCTATACATGTCAATGATTCTGATGCAGCCACTTACAGACATTTAGATTCATGAACGTCTTTGTTTTCCTCGTCTGAGCTGGAATCTGGATCTAAAGTGGATAGCTTTAATTTTGGTTTCACCCCTAATGTTAGCTTGTGGGTGGGAGGGGCTGTTAGCTAGAGTGATGACAGGAAGTAGGGGCAGGCTTACCCTTTCCCAACAGTACCGCCCATAACTCAGGAGTGAATTTCTAATGAACTCCTGCTGCTTTACAGAAACTATGTCCTAGAAAACGACAAGCTTTTTTATTTTGGTTAAAAATAAAAGACCACTGGGATTGTTCAGTAAAAGCTGATCGGAGTGGAACTTTAAAGGGTTAATGTTGTTTTGAGAGGACTGAGCTTTTTTTTGGTAACAGAAACAACTCAATTATCCTCCGATTCACACTGAAAGGCTCCAATTCTGCACATTTGTAAAAAAATAATCTATCCAGGTTTGATAGTCACATTTGTGAGTAGAGTTGTCTGGCGAAATGTTAATTTTTAAACCAAAATTTTAATGTATGTTACTATAAAATAACACCTACTGCCTCTGAAGCTTACAAAACTATAAATAAAGAATCATCTGGTCACACTTCTGATTTAGTCTGACATATATGTACATAAACACACATTTAAGATGACTAAAGCCATCAGACCATCTGGCTTGTGTATGGTATGCTTCCTGTCCTTTTTATAGTTACTTTAGCGCACATGCGTCAAAGTCAAGGTCGGGGGGGCCGAATCCGGCCCTCCAGATCATTTTATTTAATTGTTATTAATGGCCCGATGTTATCTTGCGCTTATATAATTTTGACACAATGTATTTTTATGTAGAGTAAAATATAGATAGTTATTTAAGATTTAAGTTTATTTATTCTGGAATAATATTCCTGCTGTTTCGTTTTTCATAATTATGTTAAAAGGTTACGGTTTTAAAGTTTTAAAGTTTTAAAAAACTGGCATTCTGCTAGATTTTTTGACTATTTTGGCATTTTCTAAGATCTTTTTTAGACTATTTTGGAGTTTAGTTAATATTTCAGCTACATTCTGTCTGTTTTGGCTAATTCAGGTGGGGTTTTTTTTGTTTTGTTTTTTAGGCTGTTTGGAGTTTAGCTAATATTTCAGCTACATGCTAGCTGTTTTGGCTAATTTAGTTTTTTTTCAGCTTTTAGGCTGTTTTGAAGTTTAGCTATTCTTTCAGCTACAGGATAGCTGTTTTGGCTAACCTAACTTTTCTTTTTTCATATAGCTTTTTTAGGCTAATTGGCATTTAGCTAGTATTTTAGCTGGCTATCAGCATCAGCTTTTTTAGCTATCAATTTCAGCATCTTCAGCCGCCAAATTCAGCTTACATCATTCACACTAGCATTATTGCAGGTAAGGTTATATATCTAGTTCATAATTATGTTAAAGAGTTACAGTTTTAAAAAAGTAGTTTTAGAGTGTTCAATAAATGTTCAGCCCGTGACCTAAGGTGTGTTTTGGATTTTGGCCCCCTCTACGATTGAGTTTGTCACTCTTGCTTTAGCGGATCAGGAGGCATTTCTACTCCATCAGTGAATCAAGAGTTACTTCAAACCTGAAGAACACCAATTTAGCCTGCTTAACCCTCCACAGCTTCAAAAGTGAAAAGTGCTCCAGCACTTGCTCTGAGGTGAAGCGCTACACCAACTTTCAGGCGTTCTCAACAAGCTTGAAAGCAGACATTTTCCTCCGAGGACAGACGCGTCCCTCTCCTGGCTGCACAGCAACAATGAGCTGACAGAAGCTATTACGTGAAACCAGAGATGCTGGTTCCTCTGTCGAGCTCTAGCGAGCGATGCTCTTTGATTCTGCCCGACGGGGAGAGGGACGGAGGGTCACCCAGCTCGGCCGCTTGCCCTTGAGTGTTTTTGCCCACTCACCATGAACGCTGCGGTTCCTTACAGGCATCCAGTCCTCCGGTGGAGTTTTTATAAAGCCCTAGCGTAGCATCGCGGCTGCTGCAGAGGGCTCGCTGCTGGTAACAGGACACCCGGGGGGTAGGAAAAGGAGGGCAGAAGAGCAGGCAGGCTGCTGATGGAGGGACACACCCCGCATTGCAAAGGATGCAGCAGCAGCATGATACCCTATTTTCCTTCCTCCCTCACCCCCCTCCTCCTCCTCTCTGACGCTACACGGATCGACTCGACATCAGCGCTGCTGCGTGTGTGTCAGCAGATCAGCGTGAAAGGCTCTGCACTCCGCTGCATCCTGCCAGCCTGTTTAATCAAGCCCAGAGCAGAGATCGGGTTTCAGCTCCTTCAGCCTCGGCCGGCTTCATCCACTCAGCTGGAAATGAGCAGCTTCAGTGTCGCTTCTGTTCTAGACGCCACATTTCCTGCACTTTTATTTAATGCTTCATCATGAGTCTGTGCCAAACTAATAATCTGATTTGTTCTTACACATTCACAATTATTCAATTATTTCAACAATAAGATTTAATGTTTTAAGAGAACTTCCCAATTCTTAAGCCAGTTCTGTTTGGTAATTAAAGGCTGTTGTATTACTGCTTAAAATAAGCATGAGAGCAACTTTGGTTAATATTGTTAATTCTAACATAAAAAACTAACTAAACTCATTTCTGTCAAAAAATACACAAGGTATAACTTCAAAAGAATGTTAGTTTCCGACTTTTTGAATTTTCGACTTTAAATTACGTACATTTATGAGAAAAAAGTCGTAACTATAAAATTATGAGAATAAAGTTGTATATTTATGACTTAAAAAGTCGTAAGCTAAATGTATGGCTTTTTTTCTTGTAAATTAAGTGTTTAAAATGTAAATGTACGACAAAAACTTGTAAATTTAAGAGAAAGAAATTATAAATTAATGAGTTTGAAACTCGTAAATTACAGAGATTATAGATTGTAAATTTAGATTGAGAAAATTTAGACTTAAAGATTAAAAGTCAGACATTTACATGTTTTAAAGTTTTACATATATGGGGGAAAAATCTTGTAAATTTACAACAATATGAGATTTAAAGTCGTAAATTTACGAGAAAAATTCATAAATATTTGATATTCAAACTCACACATTTACGAGATTAAAACTTGTAAATTTATGAGATTCAAAGTCATAAATTTACTAGATTTAAAGTCGTAAAGTTACAAGAAAACTTATACATTTGAAATCAAAACTCGTAGATTTAAAATATTAAAACACGTAAATTTACAAGATTTAAAGTTGTATGTTTACGAGAAAAAAACTCAAAATTACAAGAAAAACTCATACATTTATTAGATTAAAACTTGTACATTTATGAGATAAAAAGTTGAAAATTTAGTAGATTTAAAGCCGTAAATTTTTAAGATTAAAAGTTGTAAATTTACGAGATATAAAGTTGTATATTTACAAGAAAAAATTTTGTAATATTACTTTTTTTGATGGCCCTAATTCTCAGTTGCAGAGGTTCTAGTACATAAACTACATTTTTTATTACTCAGTTTATACATTTACTATTTAATGAACCTAACAATGTGAACAATACTTTGATGTACAGCAGGTTTATTCACATTTCTGCCACATCACTAGAGCTCATCATCATCTATCAAAGGAGACGTCGGCGTCTTATTCCCACCATGGAGCGGCGAGCTACGGATGGAGAGGATCCAACAACATGACACGCTCAACTTTTGATGAGCTGTGACGCTGCAGGAGCTCTGGGACTGCAGAGCGGTGCAGCAACACTCTTAATTCGAAAAACGTGTTTCCATTGCAGCTTTGTGAAGTATGTCATCTTAATAAGCCTCAAAAACACTTCCTCCAAGTGCAAAAACTTTTTTTCAATAAATACGAATTTTCTCGAAATTCTTGCATTTCCATTAAATTTTATTCCCGCATGTTCAATTTCAGTCAATGGAACCGCAGCTAACGATGCTCTTGGAGTTGAGGAGTTTTAATTTGCAGCTTGTTTGTGTATTATAATTTAACATGGTGGCGTCTTCCTTAGGTCAATGACACTTTGATTGTGGTTGTAGTGATATTTTGTGAAGGTCGCACAAACAATTTTTTTTCTTTATATATCCCTGACTTGTGCTTTTGGTTTCATTGGTGGATTTTGAAAAAAACAATTTTTTAGCCTTATAAGAGATTTTGACTCATTTTTTTGATGGTGTCATCATTTCTTTAGGCAGGTCAGTTCCTTTCACCAGGTTCTAAATTTCAGTGAGTTTTGGTGAGTTCTTGAGTATGTCAGAGGTGAAATTTTTGCTCAAAGCTGCATTAGGAAAAAAAATGAGAACAATCTTGTCCGTACAGTCCGGAACAGCTGCAGGACGTTCGCTTTAAAGTCTACAGGAAGATATTCCCAATCAGTTGTAAATAAACCATTAAGCAACACTACCTGTCGTTGCACCTGGTTTGTTAAAACTCCTGTGAAAGGGGCAGATGGAGTCTTTTAGAAAAGCTGCTGAGAGCCGTTGAAATGAAGCATGATGTCACAGTTTACTTCTGCACAGCAACCAGCAGAACAAAGGCTTGAAATCTTAGCCCTGTTAGCCATTTTCAGTGTAGGATTACAGTGACAGATAAGGCCGATATTACACACTAGAGTGTTTGTGCATGTGTCCCTTTGAGCATTAAAACCCATGTATGACATCTTTACAGGGCTGTTAAGTAAACTGTAGGCCCACATGTTTGCCAGAAACACAAAAAGAAACAACATCAGGTTTCTTCCCACAACGTGTCACTAGAACTACATCAGCACAAAGCTGCTCTGCACTTAAAGAAGGACTGACACGCCTTCCTGTCTGTTAATGGGTTGGAAACGGGACAATTATACAGTAGTGGTTTAAAAGTCTGCTGGCAAGGAAGTTGAAGAGCCCTGCGGTTGTTGTACAAACAAATGACAGGTTAAGAGATGAAAGAGTCAACACTTTGGGTTCCATGTACTCCCACTGACATGTCCCACCCATGAAGAACAGATCCAACATAACCCTCCAACAGCTACCAAACTTGCAAACTTCCATTTTGTTCCAGACAAACTTTTACGAGACTCAAGAAAGAAGAGTTTACAGTTAACAAATCCGTTTTTGGTCCCTAACACCATCAGAGCCAGTGATCAGGAGTTTTTCTGAAGTCAAGGACAGAACAAAGCTCAGATACAAGTTCTCCAGTAATGTTCTATGTCTGCAGTCTTCTGATGCTATGGTCTCCAATCCAACTGCCAATGTATAATGGAGAGGCATTGGCAGAACCTTCAAGATTTAATGCCGCCACCCGATGTTTTAGACAATCAGAATGCAGATGGTGGCAGTCAATTCTGCAGAACGGCCCACTTTTTTTTGGCTAGCACTCGACGGCCCTTGATATGAACATCCAGAGACATTTACGTCTCGTCCTGTCATAGCTGCTGACAACCGGCAATTCTGGCTGCCACCACCCCGCTGTTGGTTTATTTCTGTCACTAGACTGCCACTGCGTGACCTCAAAATGCCCTTGACGTGTCAAGGTGGCCAGTTATCAGCTTTCAGAGAAAAATCATCCTGTCTCCATTTAATTTGAACTTCTTTAACCCTTCTGCTCTCCTTTGCTTGTTTACATTAAAAGTGGGGTCATCTGGACTGAACTTTTTTTCTATCATTGATTTTTGAGTTTCACTAATTTCATGGCAGACTTAAAATCATGTCCACCTTTGTCATGGAAGGAATCACACATCAATATGTGGGTGGAGTCATCTGGACCCCAAAGAGAGCGGAAGGGTTAAACCTCCACGATCACAAATACAACCACACGATCACCTGTCAAATTAGCTGAAAAGCTTGCATTTAGGTTGTAGAGCAGTGACATTTTGAGACACGCGACATCAGTCTAAAGCCAAATCTGAATTCTCCCCTACCCCTCCGGTTGTAGGTGCTTTTGAAGCTGTAGTGGTGTCTGAACTTGTTTTTTAAGGGGTAGGGACTTAGAAGTTACTATCCCTCAGGATGTTGGAGGAAGTTCAGTCCATGAAGATCTTCACTTCCTCGTCCGAGCTGACATCCGGATCAGAACCATACAGCTGGACATTAAAACAGAAGAAGAACTAGTTCAAACTAGACTTGGAGACGATGAGCCTCTACACAAAAAGTTTGTCAGACAGCTCTCAGTTTCTGCGAGTCTGTACTGTCTGTGCAGACGTCTGCAAGAGCTTAAACGGTAGTTCACATGCTGTGCCAGGATCTGGATAAACCTGTGCAGAGCAGACACTCACAGGACTTCATTTCTCCCATCACTGACTGTGAATGAATCCAATGTTTGCTCCAATAATAAACCTTTCATCTCTACAGCACATTTTATCAATAAGGAAAACGTAAACATCCCTTCATTGAGGTGTTTCATTCATCGACAGTTGAAAGAGACCAGCAGCTGAAAAGAGACCACTCCCACTTTCTGTCAGGAAGGGCCTGCTCTCTGTGATTGGCTCCAACACAAACAGCAGCAGCAGCCCGGCAAATCATCGCCAAAGCAAACACAGCTATTGTACCTTCTAGGGAGCCGTATCCGAACATTAGTGAGACAAAAGACTCTCCAGAGCCTTAATGCTGTTTATGTAGCACACAAAAAGCAGATTGTCTCATCTGTCATCTGTGGTAGCAGCTGCTTTCATGTCAAAATAACAAAATGGTGTTATTCTTATGAGAATTCACGTTTGATTGTCTACACTGAACTCCTGATTCACTCACATGGTTGTGAGGCTGTGAGTTTGCTAAACAAGCAGGACAGACTGATAAAAAGGGCTGTAATGAGTATCTGAATACTCAGACATCTGCAAACTGTTCCAGAAATATTGAACTTCATTATTTGTATTGTCCAAGATGGCTGACTCGTAGTCTTTATATGTATGGTTACGACGAGTAAAAATTGTGGAATGACGTTGGATTCTAAGTATATAAACTAAACATATCGGATGTGTTACTATCACCTGACGTAAATAACTATAAAGTAAAGCTATCAAGAACTGCAGCAAAGAGGTCAAAAAACTACAAATTCGGTTCAATAAATTGATTTAGTTTAAATATAGGCAACAATTAGAGTAAAAAATATAATGTTATCAAATTACGAACATTAGAAATATATCTGTGCTTGATTTTATGATGTCATCTGACAGTTAGTATGGGGGAGAAGCCGTACCAAAACGCGTCCAAAATGTTCATCTAGATCACATGTCAAAGTCAAGGCCCGGGGGCCGGATCCGGCACTTTGGGTAATTCTATCCGGCCCTCCAGATCATTTTATTTTATCGTTATTAATGGTCCAATGATATCTTGTGCTAATTCTAACTTGTATAACTTTGACAAAATATATTTTTATGGAGAGTAAAATATTGAAAGTTATTGAAGGTTTAAGTTGATTTATTCTGGAATAATATTCCTGCCTTTTTATTACTCATACCGTATTTTCCGGACTATAAGTCGCGGTTTTTTTCATAGATTGAATGTCCCTGCGACTTATACTCCAGTGCGACTTATATACGAATTTTTAATGATGAGATATGGACCGTAAGTCTAGAGTGCCCTCTTATGGTGATCTATGCAATTACTTTATTTACTTTAGTTATTCAGACGTGACACAGAGGACGAAGAATTTAAGGGGTTTAGTGATATGGAGTGAGATTGCGTGCAATTAATTACAGTAAAGATACAAAGTTGATGAGTTCTTGAGGCTATAGTTAAATAAAACTGTTATGTTATATAAATGCTACACCTTTTCGTATTTTTCATAATACTAATATGTGAATCTGTGTTGTTGACACATATTCAGCCTGTTTTCTATTCACTTATGAATGTTATAACTTACCTTCCAGGATGATGTAATATCATTTTTTTCAACCAGTTTGTAAAATAAATTACTTGAAAAAAATGCGACTTATACTCCAGTGCGACTTATGTATGGTTTTTTCTTCTTCATTATGCATTTTTTGGCCCCTGCGACTTATACTCCGGTGCGACTTATAGTCCGAAAAATACGGTAATTATGTTAAAAAGTTCTGGTTTTAAAGTTCTAAAAATTGGCATTCTGCTAACTTTTTGGACTTTTTTGGCATTTTCTAAGATTTTGTAGGCTGTTTTAGAGTTTAGCTAATATTTCAGCTACATAGTAGGCATTTTGGCTAACCTAGGTTTTTTTTTTGTTTTTTAGGCTAATTTGGCATTTAGCTAACATTTTAGCTAGCTATCAGTTTCAGCGTTTTCAGCTATCAGCTTCAGCGTTTTCAGATATCAGGTTCAGCGTTTTCAGATATCAGTTTCAGCGTTTTCAGATATCAGCTTCAGCGTTTTCAGATATCAGGTTCAGTGTTTTTAGCAATCAATTTCAGCATCTGCAGCTATCAGCTTAACTGATTTCAGCTATCAACTTCAGCCTTTTTGAGCCATCAGCTTAAGGGTTTTTAGCTATCAACTTCAGCATCTTCAGCTGCCAAATTCAGCTTACAGGATTCACACTAGTATTATCACAGGTAATGCTATATATCTAGTTCATAATTATGCTAAAAAGTTATGGTTTGAATGTTTTAAATATTTAGTTTTAGTGTTCAACAATGCCCACTCATGTGTTGAAGTGCCCTTGGGCAAAATGCTGAACCCTACATTTCTCCTGGTGGTTATAGGTTGGTGTCAGTGTTTGGCAGAAGGCAGATAAGCTGTACAAGTATATGCCATTTATCATTTGACCATTCAAACATAATAAGTGAAAGAGTAAGACTCTGGGAATGGTTGCTCTTAATTTGTGAATCTAGATCCACAGAAGCACACGTGATCCAGTGTGGACTCTACCTTTTGTATTTTCTTTGGGTCTTTCACAGGGACTTCCCGCAGAGGAACTTTTCCAAACAGCTTCCAACCGGGATCCTTCTGCTCCACAGACGGACTGTCCTTCACCTTTTTGGTAAACACGCTCCTAAAGGAAGGCGGGAACAGACAGACGGATGGAATTAGACGGGAGGATAAACAAAAGCGGGTCAGTGTAACAAAGATCACTTCACCGTTGCTGTCCAGGACCTGCGTACCTGTGTGTCTTTAGAAGAGGGTTCAGGAACATAAATGTGTTTTAATGAGCAAAAAGAAGCGTAAACAGCCTGTGAGTCATCTCATAGTTACAGCACTCAAGGAACAGAAACTGGACAAAAGAGTTGAGCAACATATAAACTACCTTCACTATACTAAACAAAACTGAAACCTTGAAGATAAGACCACCTGCCTCGTATTTGTCTGGAAATCACCTGGAATTTTACACATAGCTGCAGAGACGGCGTCCTGTTCACAGCGGGGTTCCCTTATCCAGCTAATACTTCTGTTTACCACAGAGCTGTCGCACAGCTGTTACTGCAGCTCGAATGTTAGCATGAGAAGACATGCAGTCCTGACTGAGGATGAGCGGCTGCTATTGATCGATAAAGGAAAATTCTTATACCAAAGCTGGACCATCCAACACTTCTCTTTCTGTAGTGACGAAAGGAGTGAGGATCGAGCATTTCTTTTTGTGTCCTCAGATTTTCACGCCTCTGCTGCTGACACTAACACTCATGACTGCAGGAAGTCATGCCACTGTCCTGATCACTTTATTGTTGCTGTAAAAACCATTTCAGAAAAGAAACTTTCAACAGACTCCTTGGAAACTGCTAGGACTGCACCATGAGAGAGAAACTTGCGATGTGCAACGTTACATTGGAATTACACTGATCCATCTGCAGTGTGTCTCCTTTGTGTTGCATAGGAAGTATGTCTCACAACCGTCAGTCAGTTTAAAGCAGAGGTGTCAAACTGAATCGCACAAGGGGCCAAAATCCAAAACACACCTTAGGTCGTGGGCCGAACAGGATAAACATTTATTAAACACTCTAAAACTGCATTTCAAAAACTTTAAAAACGTAACTTTTTAACGTGAACTGAACCTCGGGATCCCACCTGTACTGGTATCCTAACCTTAGCATGGTCTGCCTTTGGTACAATGTCCGGTACCAGTTTGCGGCCTGGAGGTTGAGGGGCTTTAATTTAATTGGAAATAAAAAAAAAAAAAAAAACTTTTGACGGGGAGGAGTCCTTAACCATTAGTCAATATGTGACAAGTTGGGAATGAGAGTAAGTTACAATATGTTACCAGCTCAAAATAACATCGGGCCGTTGATATTAAAACTACAAAATGGTCTGGGGGACGGATATGATCACCTGGTGGGTCGGATCTTGCCCCTGGGCCTCGACTTTGACACATGAGGTTTTAAGTGTCTCTGTTATGTCTACGGTCTGTTCCCCCTCCACCCTGGCTTCTGTAGGAGTTGTTTGTCCTGCCATCCCGTGTCGTCAACATCCCAAACTTTGACGATCCCTTTGACGATCCCTCTCCTCCCACACAGAAACCTTGTAAAACATGTTTTTGTGTCATAAACGATGTTATGCTTTTGTACTTCCACAATTAAACTTTCATCATCCATGGCAAAAATGGACAGTGGGGTTATTCGTGGCGTTAACATGCCTCGTTGTGTGGGCACATCACCTTACATTTAAATAAAATTCTATTAATTTTACTAAGAAAGTACAACCCAGGACCGGTTTCGGGTTTCTCTGGCTTTTTGTCACAAAATTAGCACGTCAACAGACTGGACGGACGGAAGACAGACTCAGACATGACCGAGGCGATGTAAACACTCCGATTGATTAATGAATCTTTTATTTTTTTGTGTCAACGCACCGCAGATGGACCAGTGTAAATCAGTGACCAATATTGTGTTGACAATTTGAATTGTGATACATGAACGCATAGCAAAACAAAAAACAACGAATGCATTATGTTCAATTCACTGCAATTGTTTAATTTAATTAAAAGCAGTAAAATGATACTGCTAGTTATCTCAATAGGAGACAATTGTAGATGGAGCAAACACACAAAAGACCAGTTATCTACATATCTGGTAGTACTGGCCATAACTAATATAGACAACAATGAAGAACAATGTAGATCATGTGCTGGAGTTTTATTAAAAAAATACAATAGTTTCTCTGTCTATGCAAGAGTATAAACATTTAAGGTAACCATGCATCACAGTTTAAGCTGTCTTATGTGATAATGCACAAGCTGAAATTGTGATGTCGATAAATTGTCGATTTATCGTGCAGGCCCCTCATGTCTGTGAAAACATCACTTTGGACGGCTTTGACTTTGAGGGATTCACCGTTCCCATGGAAACCATCACTCTGGTCTTTTGATACTACACACATCCAAATGAAAAGCCGTTGTTGATGTCAACTTAAGCCAATTTTTAGCTCCTTTTCCTCTTGACTTACTGACAATGAAGCAGATCAAACAATAAAATGAAAACACTTCCTTATGCTGAGCAAGAGATTAAAACGAATGTCGTTCTGAAGGCCACCTGCTGTGTTGTCACTTTTGCAACTGAAATGTCATTTAAAAATAAAAAAAAATTACTCTACATTTCTTAACCCTTAGCAGCTAAACGTGTAAAGTAACATTTCACACCTCAAAGAGCTTTTGATTCCACCTGTAGAAGGTAGAGAGGATTTCAGCTCATACAGGACATCAAAAACTGAAGGGTAATTATTATAAAACATGTTCTTGAGTCAAAAATAACCAAATTTCTAAAACCTGAAGCCTAAACTTAAGTAACCCTGTGATAATAGGGATGCCCCGATTAGTCGACTAATCAACTATTAGAATAGTTGACAACTAATTTAATAGTCAATTTATATCATATAGAGTCAGAGTGCATTGAAGTGGAAAGTTATAATAGCATTCTGCTAACTTGTTAGACTATTTTGGCATTTATTAGGGTTTTTTAGGCTATTTTGAAGCTTAGCTAATATTTCAGCTACATGCTAGCAATTTAGACTAATTTGGGCTTTTTTGTTTGTTTTTTAGGCTATTTTGGGGTTTAGCAAATATTTCAGCTACATGCTAACTGTTTTGGCTAACTAAGGCTTTTTTTGTTTTTTAGGCTAATTTGAAGTTTAGCTTATGTATTAGCTGGCTATCAGCTTCAGCGTTTTTAGCTTTCAATTTCAGCATCTTCAGCATTCAGCTTACAGCATTCACACTTGTATTATCACAGGTAATGACCCGATCAGTCGACTTATTAGAAAAATAATCTGTGATTAGTCGACTATTAAAATAAGCGTTTGTTGAAGCACTAGATTAAAATGCCAAAAGAATCAGAGGGCGAAGGCCAAGGCAGAGTCAGCTGTCAAGTGCAGCCTGAAAGTGACATAACAGAGATAGACTTGCACTGTCTTGGGGTTATCGTTTCAGAACAGCCGTAAAGTCCATGAAGACAGTTACTTATTATCAAGTTCACCTGCACTGATTCCTTGTCCTTTTTCCAACGAATTTTTCCAAAGGAGCTATTCAGAGTGAAATCTGGAAATGAGGCGATGAGGTTTTTCCTTAAACGGTGAGGGGAGGCGGCGTGGAAACCAAACGAGCCGGCACAAGAAGGAAAACAGACTTTTTCCGATCGTAAAACACACGACTGCGTGGGACCAAGAACCGCTCCAGGCTGCCTTCAGATCGGCAGATTGTTCAGGTACACTGAACCGTGTGAAGTCAGCCCAAAACTATGACAAAACCTGTCACACCGAACGGCAATCTGGATGAAAGCAGCTGTTAGATGAAATCACAGAGCTGTTTACCTGTTAGTGTAGAGGAGTAGAGACGGCACAGCCATCCCGCTCTGCCAACACACGCTCAAAACCAGCAGGAACCTGGGGGCGGAGCTCCCACAGGAGCAGAAAACACTCAAAGCTGAAGCTGTCACTCGGAAAAATCTCCAATTTTTGGAGGCAAAAAGAAGTCCTATCCAGCCGCTGAGCTCTGACAGAATGAGAGGAGGAAGGAGCAGACTCCTCCTCCTCCTCAGGGTTCCCGCCCACCTCCTGCTGAGACTTCACAAACGTGACGATCACAAGTCTGACAGGCGGATACGGAGAGCCTAACTACTCTAAGAGATAACTGATTACTGAAAAGGGGCCAACGGAGGAGCGAGACTGCCACACACAACCATTACAAAAACACCTAAGATCATTTCACCTCCGACATCCAACTAGCACTAAACTAACATCGAGTCTGCACACCTGACACACCTCCAGCTGTGAGCACACAGAGGAGAGTACGTCTGTTTGTTAGATGACTGAAACACACGTCACTTCTAGTGTTTAAAGACCTGAGTTAGCACTTTTAAACTCAATCAGCCTGTTGTCTCCACAATCATGTGACTTACACTAAACCATCACAGGACTTGTTCAACGCTCAAGCAAATACTTTACTGACGTTGCAGTCCATGTCACTACTGAAGTGAAACGAGAGAAGCTGGATTCTGACCAGGATAGTACAAACTGTAAAAATATTTTTTATTAAATGTAAATAAAATAATAATATTTAAATCCCTCATCCACCAGCTCAGATAATAACACTGTCAAGCACTAGGTGGCAGTGTGTGTTCCTTTGCTATAGCTGGAGCTGATCTGAAGCATTTTTTAAAGTCCTACTCCAATACTATTTTTATCTCTAGTAAAATCATTCCCTCTAGTCTATATACAATGACTGTGCAGATTTTAACCCAAAAAAAGCAATAGTCATCTTTTTTTATTGTGTGTGTACTGCTAGCTTACAGCTCATCACAACCCTAAGCTAACATTGGCATAGCAAAAAATAAAAAATAAAAAATGGCAAAGCTATGCAGCCGTACAGTTTTGACAGATGTCAACTCAGATTAGAAAAATTAATTGGTCCATTTTTCTGCATCAAGAATGGAGACCAAAGCCTTGTTTCTTGAGCGGTCTGGTACGGTCCAGTTAATTCTGGGAGACGGTTTGTTTTCACAGCGCATGCCTGGTGTAAACCGCTAGCGCGGTGCTAGCCCACCGTGTATCATACTGCTACCAAATGATGGCAAGGAACGTTTGTAGTTCCACTGCAGACCAGGCCTTGCTGTTGTTGGCAGGCATCATCAATGTAGACTCGTGACAAAAAGAGAAGACAGGAAACCACAAAAACACAAATGCTTACAAACTTTAGCTTAAATGAGCGCTATATTGACGCTTCTAGCGTCGTTATCAGTTTCTGCCAATCAGTGGGTGGCTACACCGGCTCCACCCCAACCGTTTCATTTCATTTTTTAATGGACCTACAACAGGTGGGGAGCCTCAAGAGGAACGGGTCGAAACAGTTACATGGGTCAGTGGAAACGAAGCTTAAGGCCCAACCACCACAGTTTTTGCATCTTAAACCTGAGCTTTCTCAAACTGTGAGTTTTCATCTGCTCGTGATCCAACACGATTTGAATAAGAAATAGTCAATTATTTTATAAATGTCTTCCACAATGATAAAAATTCAGTAACAGCATGTTAAACACACAATTTTTATAGGAGCGGGCCTTTAAGGAGGCTAGAAAACAATACACCTGCTACCTAGACAGCGTAAAACTGAGAATTTAAACCGGAAAATGTGTTGATGTTTGCCTCGTCGGCCATCTTACTTTGATGAATTGACTATCCATTTGTACAGAGAGGGAAAAAACGTTCACGTCTTGAGTCTCCACATCGACTGTTCTTTAACAGTACCAAGACCCAGTTAGATATGGTTGTAAATGGATTGTGTCCTGGAGAATGTGCATTGTGACATGCATAGTACTGAAAGGTACTGAGGGAAGCATCGTTGTTATGACGGCATTCCTTTTAGTCCTTTGAATCCAACATGGTTCACCTTTAACCTTTAACCTGGTCTTTCTGGATTGGGTGCGTCTGTTTAAGAAAAACTTGATTTGTTAAATGAAGGTGTAAAAAAATAGACTTTTTAAGCATGAAAACTGAAAATATTATGTTGTGGGTGTGTAGTGTAACTTCATTTATCTTCACTTGATTTTTAAAATTTTGAACTATAATTTATTATTCAGAAAACAAATCACGTCTTAAATCCTTTTGTTTAATGCTTTGTCTCCCAGGATTAAAGGAAACCTTTACACAATACCTTGAACTTGGCTGAGTCACATTCCACCACACTAATGTGTCATGAAACAACACAGCAGGTCACGGATAACAGCTGTACATTGAATTTCTCCAGCAGCAGCCTGGTCCAGGACAGAGGAAAAGCTCTGAGAAAGGCCCTCAGCTGTACATAACCAGAACCAGAACAGGGTCAGAGCAGGAAGTGTCGCCCTCATTCGTTCACCATGTTCTTTCATTCCTGTTCAGGGAATTTTAAACCACGTTTGCTGCATTCCAAGAACTGAAATTAATAACTGACCAAAGTAAACAAATCGTCTGATACATCAAACCATAAACACTCCTCAACATTTGCTTTTTGTTAGTTTTATAGACATTTTCCTTCTTTAAAAGACCCACTCCAATGAACATTTTTTTACTGTAACTATGTCCTAGAAAACACAGGGGTTTTTTTTGGCTAAAAACGACATAATCATAATTAAAAGACCATTAAGAACGCTTTGAGAATAGATCAAAAGATGTTTGGAGAGACTCCTTAAAGCTCTTTCAAGTTCTTTTTTGCCGTTTATAACTTTGAAAAGGTAGAAAATGATCAGTGTGTGTTTGATCATGCTAGGGCTGTCACGATTAGTCGTTACTCTATATTATTTGGAGTCAGAGTGTAGTAAAGTCAAACATAGTTGTGAGCGTTCATTTCCAAAAAAAATGCACTTTATCTTTGGTTAAAAATTGTTCCTTTGTTTGAGATCCCAACCTCATTTGTTTTGTCTTGTTTTAATACCAGAAACTAATGAAGGACAGAGGCTGCACGATTCATTAAAATTTTAATAAACTATCATCTTTGTTTTTATTGTGCAAATGCTTCGTAAACATCCACACTACAGTCATTCTCCTGCTCCTTTCTGTACGTTTTTGGTACGTAAAAACTCAATCATACTTTCAGCAATTTCATCAATCTTGGTATCAAAACGTTGAGTTCGTTCAGGAGTGTGAATTTTTTTTTTACTTTTCACTGACCTGAAAAATGATCTGAACTGTGACCCTAAAACCGTGACTTTATCTGAACTGCGAGTTTTCTGATCCGTTGCACCCCTACTAAAAGCCTAAAACTACTTACAAAGTCCCCATTTAGACAAAGAGTGACAGGAGTGAGATTTCAGGGTTTGTATTTATGATTTTAAAGTGATTTTGAAGCCATCCTTTTAAGTATTGTAAGCTAATGTTTGGCATAATCTCCTCGTCCTGAGGTCAGGGTCACGCTCTGGGAGAGGTGTGTAATGCAGGAGTGTTGGGAGGGTCATGAGCATGTCTTGACTAATCGAGATTTACAAAGCAGCCTTGAGCAACACGGCCTTCCTTAGACGCAGAACAGAACCGTGTCCTCTCAGAATACAAGATGCAGAAAAGAAAACTAAAGAAAATAACACTTTCTTACAGTAAGAAGAGAAAATGAAAATGATGTTGAAGCAGTGTCACTTTAATTGATGTAAGTCATCAACCTTAACCTCAGTTCATATCGCATGGTTGCTGCAGGACGAGTGTGCCGTTGACAGTACTGTTCTGAGAAGAGTATTTACCCAATCATAAATATGTATGAATAAATATGTTGAAAGTTATCTTTTTTAAAAGCAGCTGCGTTGCAGAGGTGGAGCGGTCAACCTCTGAATGGAAAATCACTGATTCAGTCACCACCCTGCCCACCCATGTGTTGAAGGTCAGAGGTCAAGACACTGAACCCCACAAACGAGAAAATGAAGTTTGTTTTCTCGTGATAAAGAGGTAATCAATGAAGATGCACGGAGATACTGAGACTTCATCTGTTTTAAGTCTATTTATTTTGTGGTTAACGAGAAAAACAGCAGAAGAACACAAAAGTTGTTTTTAGACTATTTTCTTTTATTAATTTATTAGTGGGTCTACGCTTCTCAAACACCTTCAGTCCGTCTCATCCACTAGCCCTGCTTCCCTTACACAAGAATCCTTCCTTGGCTACAAGAATCTACGCATGATGCGTTCAATGAACTCTGGACATTAGCGAACCCAAACAGCCACTTTGCTCAACTCAATCCACTACTATGCTTTTTGTCATTTTTATAAAATCCTCAACAAAACAAAGCAGTTTTTCACGAAAAACTGTCGACACTATTTAATCAATCGACTATATGGATCATTGCTGATATTCAATGTTTTCTCTCATAAACTGTTTTGTTTTGCTGCTGATGTCCGGATCTCAGTGAACGCACCATGCAGACACGCTCGGCAGACCTGAATTCTGTCAGTGTTTGTTCGAGGTTTTTGGGGAAATTAAGGGAGGGGCTGGTGTGTGAGACTGAATTAAGATGTTTAAAGAGCATAGATCCAGTAACAAATGAAAAAGACTAAAAACAACTTTTGTGGAGTGTTTTCAAACAGGTGAAGTCTCTGTGTCTCTGAAAGGAAGAGGGGGACGCTTCATTCTCTCTTCCTGATTATCTCGTTATAACGAGAAAACGAAAAAAAAAGTAGGGTAGGCCGTTTTCAGCTTCCGTACATAGATGATAAACTATATAGGTTTTTACATCCCTCTTTGCTCAAGGCTAACTCCAGATTTTTTATGCAAAGCAAAACTTTGGTAAAAAGTTTGATATTTTTTTAGTTAAAAGCACGTATTATCTTATGCTGCACAACATTGGTATCTCGCTGCCACGGGCTGCACTGAGATGATCCTGTTTGGCACAGAGCATCTTTTATTTTGAAAACAAGTTTTTTGAGCTTTTGTCAAAGGTAAAAAAAAAATTAACAATAAAAACATTTTGAGAGAGATGCCAGGTTCTTTTTATATTTTAACTGTAATGAAATACAAACTTCTTAAAGGCTAAAGTAAGAATTTGTGGCTCCTTCCAGGTTTTGATCAGTAGAAAATGATCCCAATGGCTCTTTTACTGTTAAAGATCGCCGACCCCTGTTCTATACTGATATGTGGCACATTCAGCTAGCAAAAATTACATAAATCTTCAATCATGATCAGATGTTTGTTTTTGTTAAATAATCCTGTGGTTATTTTTATATGAAGGTTTGAACTTTGAGAGAGAAAACTGAAAATGTTCACGTCTGTCTGAGTAAAAGTGTATAGGAAGGACTTTTACAAGCTTAAAAATTAATTCTTTACAGATTTCACATATTATAGGTAACTGCAACAAGCGAGGGAACAGTTATTATTTTATGTTTTTGATCAACACAGATGCGATGTAGATGTGTGGAATTTTTTACTCTGCTGTGACCACCTCCTTTGTAGAACATTCCACCCAGAGCACATCTGATTGGTCATGAGACACAACACGAGTTCAAGCAGAAAACGCTTCAACAGAGTCATGAACCCCGACCGGTTGCTTATGTTCTTCAGACAATGTTCTCTTCCATAAGTTACTATAAATTCAATTAGTCATTCTGACAAAACAGAGAAGTTAAGTGTTCAATCATGATGTTGTTTTGTTGTTCTTTTTTTAATAGACACTACTATTACAAGGACGGCACATCAACTGTTTTACTAAGAAAGTTGTGATCATTTTAAGACAGAAGGCTCCGTTATCATTTAGACTTGTTACTGTCTTAATGTTACTAGCACTTTCTTAGAATAAGTGGCTCATTTCATTTCACAAAAATCCTGAAGCAACATTTCTGGTAGAAATTGACAACCAATTTTAGCCTTTGATTTAGATTTATAACCCAAAATAAAGCCAAAATCGGACAACCTTTGAGGGAAGAAACGGAACAATGACTTGGACCCCATTCCAGGTCCACCAGTGTTTATGTTCTTTGATTTACTGTAACTTTTCAATTGTTAACACGATAATTCCTTCAGAATCTGCTGGAATTATTGTGTTAACGGTTGAAAAGTTACAGTATGTTAAAGGTTTGGTGTTTAAGCGTCACCGGCGACGCCCAAAACCTCTAACCCACCTGTTGAATAAGCTGATGAGTGGTCCCAGCTTCTTCGGCCGCCCATCCTCCTGTGGCTTGACCGCTGACCCCGAGCGCAGCCGCCAAGGGCTCCAAAGGTCTGCCGGAGCTCCAGGCGACGAAGACAACGTCACGTCCGAGAAGTGGGCCGTGCCGCTTTCGTCCGTCTCCAAGGTGACGATGGCGCTGGAGTCTGAAGTGACGGTGAAGTCCAAAATGTCTTCGTTGGAGACCGACAGTTCTGTGCTCATGCTCGACACGCTGCACATAGAGACGTCGTCGCTGCGGTTTAAGGCTCCGCCCCCAACGCTGAACCCTGGGGTGTTTAAGCGAAGGGTGGGGCTAAAGAGGCGAATGGTGTCGTAGCCGCTGCGGGGGAAGGTGGAAGACCTGCGTACGGTGCTGTTGGATGGGTCGTCGTCCAGCGCTAAGGTGGCAGGAGAGTCTTCGGTGATGAGGTTTCCATTGCTAGGCTGTGGGGGGCTGTGATTCGGGGGATGGACCTCCAGTGTTGGGATTCCAGAGTCCTGAGAAGTCAAACTGTGGCTGTCTGGATCCAAGTCTGACGGGCTTTTGTGGGGGCTGCTTAAGTAGATGGGGGTGCAGGAGTAGGGCGGCTTGTACATGGGCAGCACCTGTGAGGTGGAGCTGGGCTGCTGGTTGGTGGAGAGGTCAGTGGCACTTGGTTTTTGGCCCGCCGAGCCATTCTCCACTATGGCTCCTACAGGCATACCTTCCAAAGAAAAAGAAAAATAAATTAATTAATAAAACCTGAACCCCTTTCAGGAGTCATAGAGCTCAGAAGAGAACAGGTCCCAGGACGATTGGAACTTCTAGTGTCCGTTTGCCTCAGCCAAGACAGACAGAAAGTGACAGAATTCTCATCAGTTTGTTCCAGTCATACCATTAAAATACATAGAAGTGGAATTTTAGAAAAGAATTTGCAGCTTTCTAAACCATGTCTGATTGTTTTTATATTAGTCCAATATGGCGTTGCTCTTTATGTATCTTAGATGAAAAAGCCTGCATGTCATCTCTAGTGATATTAACCTCTATGTTTTAGGGTTTAGCAAATACTCCAGCCACATGCTAGCTGTTTTGGCTAATTTAGGCTTTTTCCAGTTTTTTTAAACTAAACTGAAGTTTAGCTAATATTTCAGCTGTATTCTAGCTTTTTTTCTGGCTAAATTAGGGTTTTTTTAGTGTTCCAGGCTAATTTTGATTTTTAGCTTCATGCTAGCTGTTAGGCTAAATTACACATTTTACCAATTTTTGGGGCTAATTTGGTATATAAATAATATTTCAACATGCTGCTATTTTGGCTCATTTAGGAATTGTCTCAGGTTTTTATGGTATTTTGGAGTTTAGCAAATATTTCAGCTACATGCTGGCTGTTTTGGCTGATTAAGGATTTCATTTAGAGTTTAGCTAATATTTAATCTTAATGCTACCTGTTTGGAGGCCTGCACTCTGGGTTGTTTTTAGGTTCTACAGAGCTTATTTGAAATGGGAAAAACAAGTTTAAACACAGACTCAATGAAAATGAGTGCTACAACAGGCCTGTACATAAAAAGTTTATGAAATAAAAAAATAAAACTATGATAGTTGTTAAAGGAAAGAGACGTGAAGTGACGACTCGTGTCAGATAGAGGACCTTGGTGCCCACAGAACCGTGGAATGGGTGAACGGTCTGCAAATTTGTCACCAACTCCGTACAAAGTACATGTCCACAATAACACCATCAGCTCAGCTTAAAAAGAAAAACTTTCCTTTGTGTAAGCAGTTCATTTCTGAGGATGGAACTGAGACTATTGCAGGTTTCAGGGCTATCCCACAGGAGACATGTTGGCAGCTGTGTAGGAGCTGACCTTTTTTTCCATGACGACGCGTTTTGGCTCGAACAGTAGCTTAATGAAGGTCAAAGTTCTGACATAACTACTGTCTTTTCTTCTCGTCTAATGATGATAAACATGTTTACAATTTAATTTTCATTCTGGGCATCTGCCCATTTGAAACAAACAACCTGAAGGAGAAAGTTGGCAGACGTCTGCAGAGTTTAAAGACCCACTAAAATTCTCTTCTGATCTATTGTAAAAGTGTTCTCAGTGGTCTTTTAATTATGATTATACCAGTATTAGCCAAAAAAAAATGTTGCTTTCTAGAACATAGTTTCTGCAGAGCGGCAGTAGGTCTTTAGAAATTTTCTCCAACTTGTGGGCGGGACTGATGGCACAAGGAAACCCCATCCCCCATACCATCACCCATCTCTTAACACCAATGCTTAAACAGCCAATCGGGTCCATTTCTTACTGACAACCAAGTGGGATCACAAAGTCTCAATTCACCCTTAAGAAAAATAAGAGATTGATTTTTGTTTTTGTTAACTTTATAATAAATATAAATGAAGTGTTTTTTTGTGTCACATAGTTTGAATAGAGTTCGAGTTAGATTTATTTGTTTTTTCCCATTTTTAAAATTAAAACCTATATTTTTTCTTGAACCAGGGAGCCACAACGGATGGGTAAAAGCCACATGTGGCCCTGGAGCCACAGGTTGCAGACTCCTGGTTTACACGCTTTTACAGCCCCTCATACCCCAACTTAACCTTTTCTGTGCAACAAATATAGCGAGAATCCCAAAACTATCCAGCCGTACAGTTTTGATCCAGATGCCAGTTCGGACAAAGAAAACAAAGATCTAGTGTCAACAAGTGGATGCATCAGAATGGAGCGGAGCAGGGAAGTTGTGGCCGATCATAAATGAGCTCTTTCTCAAACAGGATTTTCTGATCTGTTCCTGATTTACAATGTTTTGAAAAATAAATACAATTTTATGTTTAATTTCCTTTATATATGTCCTCCAATCACTAGAAATGCCACAAGAACATGCTAAAAACGTAACTTTCATTGGAGTGCCTCTTCAAAAGTGATGCCTTATGCTGTTACACCATCTTTGGTAGTTTTTTTATATCACGATATATATATATATTTTTTTGTTTTATATCAGGCATTAATGATATGTATCACGATATAAACCAAAAAACTATATTTGTCAAATTTGAACGCCCTGACGTGGTTATTCTACAAATAAATTGTAATGTTTTCCAGGTTAAGAGAACAAACATAAAATTTACATTTTTGTCAACATCATGTGAATAAGCTAAAACTAAAAACAAATTCTCAGAATTTCTTCTTGTAGTTTAGACTGTTGCTGCTGCACGTCTGAACATTGTTGTTTTTCCTGGAGAATAATCATTGATTTCAGTCCGAGGTTGAGCATGCTTTGTGGTGCTGCTTCATGTGACAAAAAAAGGTTGGTAGTATTTCCTCTTTTAGAAGGAACATGGCTTCTGCACAATTTGCAGCGAAAATTACTCTATTCTTTTTTTAATTTGGGGGTTTTTAATCACTCAAATACTTCCACAGAGGCTGAAATTTAATTTGAGTCACCGGCCAAGTTGACCGGCTCATAAAAAAATAAATAAATAAATAACTCACCTAACATATTTTACCAGACAAATTATAACACTATTTTACACAGAAATACCGTAAGCCTTAGGTCTGTTTCCTTCAACATTTAAAGAGCCAATCAGGTCGATTTCTCACCAACCACAACTTAATGGGAGCCACCAAGTCTTAAAAAAATAAAACTCTCATTTGTATTTATGTTATTTTTACTATTATGATAAAAGTCAATAAAATATATTTTTTGTGTACGAATAAAACAAACATTATGAGAATAGTAGCATTTTTTCTAATGCGAAATTGTTTAGAACTTTTGACATGACTCCCTTTCAAAATAAAAGACATCTCAATGTAGCAAGTGTTGTATTAGGTAGTTAATTGTCAGCAGTAAATTAAAAAAAACTAAATACAGTTTATTGTATAGTTTTTTTATGGAAATTCATAAACTTAGGAATGTAGAAATAATTCAGAGCTAATTAGTGACTCTTACTGAGTTTTTCGGATCATATGGCTCAATTAAAACCCTTGAAACAGTCCACTTTCTAATCCGTGTGTGAATCCTGATTGTACTTACTGACCCCGAGTTTGGTGGTATTGTCTAAATGTTTTAGTAAGACTATGAAGTTGTAGCAATTGAGTTATTGCTGGAGCATTGTGGGTACTGTAGTCAGAAGGAGTGCTATGTATGATTCTTCAAATGTTTGTCAATGACTTGAATAAAATTTGACTGTTTTGTTTCGATTATTGTGCCTCACAGTCAGAAAAATAGATTACTTTTTAAAATGAAAAACTATTTTCTTTAACCAGAGAGCCACAATGGAGGGGTCAAAGAGCCACAATGGAGGGGTCAAAGAGCCACATGTGGCTCCAGAGCCTCAGGTTGCAAAGCCCTGCATAAGGCGCTCTACTTTTTTAACTTTCTTCTGAATTTTTTTAAGAAAATGAAATTGTAAAGAAGTTATTTTCTCTTTCAAGATATACATTGTTTTATCACCAAGCCCTAGTGTCTTTCACTACGAAGTTTACATAGTTAGAGAAATGTCATGGGTTTTGGGATGAATTTCCCCCAGAAAAAATTCTATAATTTAAGAGACAACAATAGAGTCTTTTAGAGGGATGCCTACATCCGTCAGCTCAAGCAGCACGTCTACAGATTTTCTCCACCTGTCAGGACATTGGATCCATGTCGCTTTGATGGGTGGAATTTAATCTCACAGCTGTAACTGGAGTGTGGAATGTAATGTGAACAGGGCCCCAGCATCCTCCTTTCAGCACCACCTGCTGCGGATGACCTCAGCATTAAAGCCAGGCATCATTCAAGGCTGCGCTGAAACCCATATCAGCAGGAAGGTTAAAAAAAGGAGAAAAGAGTTACAGTTTTCACTAGGAACTCTCAGCATGAGGCCTGCGGTTTCATAAGTCACCGAGACAATAAGCCAAATCCTCGCCGGGCTCTAAACCCGTCATGTGAGCCTGGCAGACTCTGTCTTCCAAAAGAAACAGGTTGTTCTTGTGTCACAACGTTAATGACTTCAGATCAATTTGTTATTATTAGCATGACAAAAGGTGTCATTCAAAAATGCTTGATCTGCTATCATAAGATTTGTCTCTGAAGACTGTGGGCTTTTCAAAAGGAGAACGTGAGAGCGTTTTCTCCAGCAGAACACTGAAACATTAGCCTGAACCGCCGGTTCCTGTGAATTCCCACAAACCAGATGGAGGAGTCCTGAAAAAGAATTAACAACACAAAAAAATGCAGTAACACATTTTTCTACACTAATTGAACAAGTGAAAGGGTTCACATTTTTAGAGGCTAAAACTCGTTTATTTGCCTTTTTAACCTTTTAACACCTGAGGCATCGCTGGAGAAGCTTAAACACAAAATCTTTATCATAGGAGAAAAGCGGAATCTGCTGGAATTATCGTGTTAACGGTTGAAAAGTTACAGTGAAAACCACTTTAGCCCAAAACCTCAAGTCAAATCACACATAAAAAATGGGTGATTTGACTTATAAACTCAACATTTCTAAAGCTGTCAGACAGTGCTGGACGGATCGATCCAAAATATCGATAGTATTGTTCTCGAGTTGGGATCGGATTGATACCGGCCTGAAGATATTGATATTTCTACTCTTGTTTGAAACTTTGCTGAGTCTGTATTTTTGAAAAGTTATGTTTCACCTGTTTTATTGTTTGATTTAAAGCACACATGTCAAAGTCAGGGCTGGCCAGATCTGGAACGCCGGCAATTGTATCCCAACTCCAGATCAATTTATTTTATTGTTATTTACAAACAATACAGCTACCTGCTAGCTGTTTTGGCCAATGTAGGCTTTTTCTGTTTTTTAGGCTGCTTTGAAGTTTAGCTATTTTTATTCGCTAAATGCTAGCTGTTTTGGTTAACCTAGGTTTTCTTTTCTTTTTTAAGCTTTTTAGGCTATATTTAGGCTATATTAGATCAACTAATATTCAAGCTGGCTTTCAGCTTCAGCGTTTTCAGCAATTAGCTTCAGTGATTTCAGCTATCATCTTCAGCGGCCAAATTCAGCTTACAGCATACACGCTAGCATTATCACAGGTAATGCTATATATTTAGTTCATTATTATGATAAAAGTTATGGTTTTAAAGTTTTAAAACTTCAGTTTGATGTGTTCAGTAAATGTTTATCCTGTTTGGCCCACGACCTAAGGTGTGTTTTGGATTTGGATCCCTTGTGCGATTGAGTTCGACACCCCTGATTTAAAGGATAAGAAGTTAGAGTATTTATATTTCTACCAGTTGTTTTTATAATCAGTAAACATTTCAGTTTATTTTTGTATCATAGCTATTTGTTTCTTTTGGTTTGGAGACTGCTTTGCATTCACTTATTTACTTTTTATTTAATTTCAATAAATATTTTTAATAAACTATTTTCCATTTAATCTAAAATATTGTCCTAATTCTGTTTTATGTTCATCAAGTAATTTAAAAACGGTAAACTTACAAAAACAAAAAACATGATATTATGAGGTTCATGTCACATCCATGCATTTTTAATATAAATTTTAATATCGGCGATATTAACAGGCATCAGATCAATACCCAAATACTCAATATCGCTCAGCCCTACCAGAGATGCAGATTTCTGCTTTTAAAGTGCGCCGAATCAAAGAGAAGCTTTAATATTTTATAAATGTATCAATTTTTTAGCCCTGAAAATGAAGCACTTAAAAAAAAACGGATTAGTTTAAAATCTGGACATTTCTGAAGGGGGTTTGGCGGGAACAGGAAGGCACGCGCTCACATCATCCCACCATCCCGAGAGTCTCACTTCAGACCTTAACCAGACAAGAACGGAGCAGAAGAGCGTGAAGGACCGGCAGACACGTACCTCCGCGGTGCTCGCTCCGCTCCCGGATCGTGTTCGCCATGCCGCCGCCGCTGGACGCTACAGGTGTCCGGTGGCAGGTGGCCGCCGCTCAGAGTGGTACATTGTGATGATGATGGTGGTGCTACTACACCATCACCCCGCCGGGCTCGTCGGCTCTTCAGTCCAGCTTCAGGTAAACAGACGGCAGCAGAGTGAGGGGATGACCGTGACAGACAGACACACCACCGTCCGCTCAGCGCTTCTGATGCTGCGACGCCAGCTCACTCATTCCACCGGCGCTTCCTCAAGTCAAAACAAACCAACTTTCCACCACTGAGGAGCTTCTGAACACTCCCACGACACAAAAACACAGAAATAAACTCTTTCAAAAGCCCGAACGCAGCATTTAATGGTCACATTTGACGCGTTTAATAAAAATATAGAACATTTCATACCTGTTTCTGTCGCTCCGCCGCCATTTTAAACCAAACTTATGCCGAGTGAGGCGATAATCGAGCCAAGAACGCCGTCAGTCGATCGATTCACCTGTTCAGACCTGAAGACAGCACTAATCAACATGGATCAACACTCATCAATCTTCGACTGAGATGAGACAAAAATAAAACAACAAAAAACTATGCAATAGCACATAGGTTTATACGTGGAAAAAAAGCCAAACCTAATGACGAACTATCTTTGTAATTTAGGAACAAAAAAGTAAAATGTGTTGAAGTGGGTAACTGTGGCGGAGATACTTGTTCTTTATCACTAATTATACCCAAATAAAACTCAAAACACTGCAGGAAAACTACTTTTTCCCACACCACTACCTCAGGTGGTCAGTTATTATCAGGCGTTTTGGATAACTTTTTTTTAAGTTAATTGTATCAGAGCCCTTTTTGTTGTTGTTGTTTTTACTTAGATTAAAAACTATTACTCTCCATATACATGTATTAAAATGGCCAGTCAACATATTTATCAGGGCTGGGCGAAACTGAGCATTTGGGTATTGATCCAATACCGATCAGATACTGGTCAATATCGCCAATCCTAAAATCAATATTTTTCCTAAATGATGTGGATGTGGCATGAACCTGAAATCTCAATTGTTTTAAATCGCAGCAAATCGTTTTGTAAGTTTTCCTTTTTTTTAACTACTTGTTAAACACAAAAACAGAATTAGGACAATATTTTCAATTAAATTGAAAATAATTTATCAAAAGCTGGGTTCCTTTTTGTAGATACAAAAAATTTTCACACAAGAGTGGAAATATCAATATCTGCAGGCTGGTATCGATCTGATACCAACTTAAGATCGATACTATTGATATTTTGGACCAATCTGGCCAGTTCTAATATTCATCAGTCCTACATCTGTGACCGCTATATCGTCAGTACTGTATCAGGTGCACTAAAAAGATTTAAATACAAATCATAGGAAAAGACCCGAATTGATGCTCCATTTATTTTTTCTTTTACTAAGACTACATTAGCCCCTTAAATTACACTAGGGAAAAAAATATGTCAGTCATTAATTCTGCAAGTTTTACAAGTTACAAAGATGAATAAGGTTTGTAATGTTCATCATAGAACACTTCAACTGTGAGTGACAGAATATAAGAAGAAAAAACTGTAAAATCACATTGTTTGAAGTAATTTATATAATGGAGCAGAAAATATGGATATGATCAATAACTAAGGTTCACCTCAATATTTTGTAATGTAATACTGGTTCCTACGACAAAGGTCAGAGGTTTGCTGTAGGTCTTCAACAGGCTTTACCTTCAATTTTGGTCCATTCTTCCGTGTAGATCTTCTCAAGAGCTGTAATGTTTCGGGACATTTGATGGGCAATGCAGATTTTCCATTGATTCATTGATTGGATTGAGGTCCAAAGACTGGCTAGAACACTCCAGAACCTTAAAATGCTTTCTAGGTAGCCACTCCTTTGTAGTATTTGGGAAAACTGTCATACTGGAAGATCCAGATATGTTTTATTCTCAATTCTATCATTGATGGAAGGTTTTTGACCAAAATATCACCATACAAGGCTTCATGTTTTCCACCTCCACTCTGGAAAACATTTTCTTGGGATGCATTTCTTACCTCTCCATACATCGTGAGTTGAGTTTATACCAAAGAGTTCTATTTTGGTTTTATCTGACCCCAAGACATTCTCCCAATCCTCCTCCGGACCATCCAGGTCGTCTCTGGAGAACTTTATATGGGCCTGAATATGTACTGGTTTAATACTCTTGTGCTATCCTAGGCACGTTAGTGTTGGGAGTGGAGTCATCTGAGACCCCAAAGACAGCTCGCTGAACTTTTTTTTCCCATAATTTTTGATTTTCACTGGTGTCCGTGGCAGACATAAAATCCTGTCCACCATGTGAGGAATAAAGAATAACATGTCAATTCAGGGTGGGGTCATCTTAACCCCACAAGATAGCACAAGGGTTAAGCAGGAGGACCTTTCAAGCTCTGCAGAACCAGAATCCATGATGGCATTTTTTGTTACTAAAAGCACGGTGGTGCAGTGGTAAGCGCTCTTGTCTCACAGCCCCTGGTTCAAGTCCCGGCTGGGCGACCTTAAACGGAAACACCAATGAGGGACCTTTCTGTGTGGAGTTTGCATGTTCTCCCCGTGCATGCATGGGTTTTCACCGGGTACTCCGGCTTCCTCCCACCGTCCAAAAACATGGTTCATAGGTTAATTGGTTACTCTAAATTATCCCTAGGTGTGAATGTGAGTGTGCATGGGTTTGTGATTGAGGCCCTACGATAGACCAGGGTATATCCTGCCTTCGCCAGCAGCCCTGTGACCCCGAAAGGGACACAGTTAATTAGATTAATAATTATAATAATCTATGTTACTATGAACCCAGCTCTTTTGGGGTCATTGGCCAGTGCCTTGTATAATTTAATAACAAAGATCTAGATCATGGATCAACAGTTGATCCGTTCAGGCTGCTTGCTTATTGTAGATTGGTTCATCCTGGTCTTGTTCAGGACTACAAACTTGTCCCTGGTGTCCTTCGACAGCTCTTTGGTCTTTATATAGAGATTCCAGTCTGACTGTGTTTTTATACAGATAACCAGTTCAAATAGGTAACATTGATACAAGTAATGAGTAGAGGATATAAGAGCTTCTTACAGTAGGTCTGCAAGGGACAGAATTCTTACTTGTCTGTAGGAAACTCATTTTCTGCTCCATTATTTATAAATCAATGTGATTGCTTGGATTCTTTTTTATACCGTGTCTCTCAGTTGAAGTGCATCAATGATTGACATTACAGTGCTCTCTCAGCTTTCTAAGTGGAACAACTTGCAGAGTGCGTGACTGACATGCTTTCTGTTTTACCCTACACTCTAGCACCACCATGTGGTTAAACTGTAAAGCTGCATGCTCGTCCATCATTGAATGAAACAGACTCTTGTTGTTTGGTTTATTCCTTTATTAGATGTTAAGAAAATCCACAATGAACCAAAATAATTTAAGTCTGGGTGCATGTTAAATTAGAACACTGCTACTGGGAACAGATGATATTCAGGAAGACAGAAGGGAAGGGCAGAGGAGTATCATCAGGGTGGAGATGAAAAGATGAGGAAAACTGCCTTTTCTGTGTTGGATAAGTTCTTCAGACCACAAAGCATTTGAAACTCAGCACACCCCTCTTTCTGCACCCTCGCTGAATGAATTTTCTCAGCCAGTTTTTAGTAGTAAAACACAACCCATCGAAAATGGAAGAATAAAGAACAGACGAGATGAAACCATCCCAGTGCATCAGTTTCCTGCACACATACAGACTAAAACACACCAAATTGTGGCGTTCTCTTTAACTTTGCGCTTTCATCATTTGAACAAAACTGCATTTAATCCAACTGAAAAAGGTGGAGTGTGACATTGCATGCTTTGTTTCTCAGACATTCTGCTGTTTGTTTTCCTCAGGTGTCCATCACTCCAAAAAAAAAAAAAAAAATCCACATGCAAACATGAAGCATGACTTTGTTCTCTCGAGTGTTTACATGCACCAAGGTATTGCATAGAACTCAGGGCTCCACAATTCCCTTCCACATCACTTCAGTTTTTCTCTTCTAAGACTATCGCTCTAGAACTAAGGGCAGCTACCTCGTCAGGTTGCTGGAAAAGAACGATCAATGGTTTTACAATCAAGAAAATGGTTTTGGATGAATGCGTCAATGCACTGTCACAGGTGGTCTGGATGTGGTTATGTTGGGATAAAAAATTCCTGAGTGACTGTCAAAGAATGGAGACATGGGGCTAAGCTTGTTTCTTTCCACTACCTTTAAATTTGAAGTGGCAATAAACGCGAGCCTTCACAATCTTTTCATTTACTAAAGCAGAAGCCATGTCTACAGTAGACACCTTCACCTGCGGCTGTGCCGTACCAAGCGCACACTTTTTTAACTTATTTCTGTGCTTCATGTTCCTGGAAGGACGCGGCACTGAAGTCACAATCCTAACAAGCATTCTGAAAATATATATTTAAACAAAAAAAAAAATAATGTTTTCATTAAAACCTTACATTTGTGGAGGGGTACTGCACCTCACCCCAAGGATTTTATTGCCAATCCTACACAAAGATGGTTTGTTTTTTCCTTTGATGCTTTCGAATGAAGCTCTGCAGGACTCTGTGCCCCAAACACAGAGTCTGATCTATTTTTCAACAAGATATATTATAAACCAAAAATTAAAAACACCACAGATGCTCAAAAAAAAAACTTTTTTCTTGGTGCATTTACAGCGTCTTTTTGGTTTTATATTTGCTCCATTGTGTTTACTTTATGCTGGTTTGGTTGCAAAAAAAGAAAAAAAAAAAAAAAAATCACTGACTGTCCCTTAAGTTGGAAGGGGGGTGCACATACTTAAAACGATGCACTGAAATGCCAGAGTATATTAGCAGGCAGTATTTCTGCCTGGGCTGTTGCAGCCTGATAATTTAGCAGTCGTGGCACACAGCAGGAACTGTGGTCACACAAAGCGTTTAAAAAAAAAACAAAACAAAAAAAAACAATCTGACCTGAAATTAAATTTTGCCATCAACTATGAAAAGCCACAATAATGGAACTGCAACTTCAGAATACTTTGAGCGTGTTTGTAGCACCACTGTCTGTACCACAGAATTAACAGAAAAGAAACCAAAGTTTCTGTTGTGACAGGCTTTGGCCAAAATGGCTGTAGTCCCGTTTGTTTTTCACTATGGGTTTTCACGCCTATCCCAATTTCTTAAGAAGCAAAGCAAATTCAAGTTTAGTAATCTTTTTGCCAACAAAACTCCTTTTGATTTCCGGTTATTTTATTTTTTTTTATTATTAATATTTTTTTCAGTCTCATAAACCACACTGTCTACTTCTAACTTTGAAAGACTATCACCATTCAACAATGCGACTTGTAACTTTTCACACATGAGGAATTTACAGATATTCAAGAAAAGCTGCACACATTCTCTACTTCACATTCAGAAAGTCATCCAAACAAACTATAAATTAAACTCTCGGGTCCTTGCATAAATTCAAATGTCTCTTTCCAAGTTGTCAATGGAAAGTAGAGGATGCGATAGCAGGCGTTCCACACAACATTAGGTTCAACTAGAAAAAGCGGAGTGAGACCGGCTGGACAGACACTTGTACAACCATTCAGACACCATCAACCACCAGAATCTTAGCTCAAACTCAAAAACATGGGAACAGAGGCAGACATGAATAGAACAAAAAACAATTGTCCAAACTATTAAACTGTGAGAACCAGTGCACAGAAGAACTGAAACAAATGATAAGATACACATCTTCTCATGGCATCACTCAAAAGACAGAACCTTTTTTTTGTTTTTTTTTAACCTTTTTTAAGGGAATTTTCCTATTTCCACTCTTAATGATGATCTGATTGTTGATTACACAAGGTTTCTTAAGTTAGTAAAAGAAAACCAACAGGGTTATGGTTTGGGTTTGAAGACGTCTCAGAAAATTAGCCTACATTAAGTTTTCCAGCTCTCAGGTGATCCTAAATCTTTCCTGGAAGATGTCCAGTCACAAGAGTGGAGGAGTTGCTCTCAGAGACAGGTGTCCTCTGCAGAACTGGAGTATTCAAATGTTGCTGATCCCTGGAGAAAGACAATGAGAGGTTACTACACATCAAAACTCTGAATGAAATGGTTCAGGCAGATAGAAATCAGAAAAGACTCGTGGAGTAGCAAACAGATTTGAGCCTCAAATCTCTTGTGGTCTGTAAAATATCATTTTTTATTTTAGCTGTTCTCACACAATGTTGATGCTTTGAGATGCTGCCCAGGAATGGATTCAGCTACCCTACATAATCCTGTAATCCACTTACATTTATACCATTGTCCTTAACACCAAGGTGTACTACTGGTAAGCCACAGAAAAAGTTTCAAAGCCTATCGATACACCAGAAAGGCAAGGAGGTCACAGGGCTAACCGCTGTACTTCCAAGTGTCTACTTAAAAAAAAAAAAAAAAACAATTCTTAAGTCTGGGCCAAAAAATACAAACAAAACCAGTTCACTTTAATGTTGAAAACTTCAGTCATCAAAAAGGCAGAAACCCAGGCTGGATTCCTTTCAGCTCACAACAGGAATTGAGACATTTCCCAGACTAAAACTTAAAAAATTAATCCAACTTGTATTTCAGCTGTAACATTAAAACACTGCAGCCAATTTTTAATTATGTGATAACTTGGATCTCACGGGCTTGAATCAACAAGCGGAATCTCCTTTCATCCCCCCCACCAGGTCACCTGGACCAAGCAAGCTAGTCCACTAGGGCTACCACAAACGATTATTTTAATAGTCGACTAATCTCCAATTAATTTTTTCGATTAGTTGACTAATCCCATTGAATTAAACCCGTAAAATTGCCGCAGCAGAGTTTGCCCAAGTATTTGTGCCAATGTTAGCTTAGCTAGCTGGATGAAGCTCTCTCTCCAACGTTTTCATACTTGGTCACAACACGCTTCCTCTTCAGGTGATCATGTATCACTGTAGTGCTGCCATGGAACACAAGTTCTGCTTTGCAAATATTGCATTGGTCACTTTTTCCCTTTACTTTTCTTACAATTTCAAGCGCCATTGGTGTGTTATTATGGTACCCTTGCCTCCCCAGAGCCCCCTGTGACATCACTACTGACCAGATTAGTACCACTGCGCATGTGCCTCAAACAGAATGGCAGACCCGGCATTAGAAAGCACAAATTAGCTGTCGATCATTTTAATAGTTGCGACTAATCGGGGCACCCCTATAGTCCACACATTTACCTTCAATATGAAAAGCCTTGTTTGGGCTTCAATTATGTCTATGGACTTTGCTTCTTTGTTTAAAATCAACACAACAGTCTAATTCTTCTGGCGGCAGCACTGGGTGAAGAAAGGGCACAGCTGGGTAAATCTGACAGAACGAAAGGTTCAAGTCCAGTTCTGCCACACACTGTTCTATCACAGAACAAGCACAACAGCAATCTGTTTGACAATAAAGACAAAAAGCTGCCTAAAACTAAAGAAAGCTTTTCAAGCTTAAAAACAACCCAGTGATTCAGATTCAATGCAGATTTAAAAGCAAACACTTCTACCTGTACACTGGGATCCAGGGAAAGGGGGGTGGGCAGATTGTGTTCTGCCACCAACACTCGTTTTGCTGGCTTTCTGTTTCTGCCTGTCCACGAATATTTAACAGGGAAAACTAAAAAAGAAGAGTAGGATTTGGTTAGCCAGTTTTGTAAAGCAGACACCTGAGAAACAATGTCTATAACCTCTATCCAACTAAAATGCTTTTTTACTCTATTTAGTTACACACTGACAAAAGTGCATGGAAAGTAATCATGAATACTGTGTACGACCCTTACCTCTGGCACATCACCAACAAAGTCATAAGCCATCCCATACTTGGGGATGGGACCTGCTGGTGAACTCAAACAGGACTGTTTTTCAGCTGCAGATTCTTCTCTTTGAACCTTTCCAACTGAAACGTCCGTTTGTCCTCCAGCATCCGATGCGGCTGCTGCCGTTTTGCAGTCTAAGCAAGTCTCTTGCTCAGCAATGGGCAGGAGGGAACTCGAACCCTCCTGTGAATCCAGAGAAGTCTGGGCACTCTTCTCCATGCCAGACTTCTTTAACCTGGGTAGGAATTTACCAGATTCCAGTTCTGACTTTCCGTAGTAAGGGCCCTCACATTCCGCATCCTCCTCAAGAGGTTTGAGGTCTGCCTGAGGATCATCAAAGACATCCACTGGTGCCAAGACAGGAAAACCCGTTTCCTCTTTGTCAGTTTCAGCCTCGGAATCACTTACTCCAACAGGAGACAACTCTGAAGCTGATATTGGTCGGAAATGGGTCCTGGGGGAAATGCGAATGGCCCTGTACTGCGTTCGGTTGATACCGTATATTTGTGAATGGAAGGGTTCACTCTCAGAGTCCGAGCAAAGAATAGACTTTGGCTTGAATCCTGGACTGAACGAAGCCATGTCCTCAGGCTCAAAGGAACACTCAACATGGAGGACTTGAGAGAAGGGATTGTTCAGGTTAAAGGATGCAAAAGGGTACTCTAAACCTTGATCCTCACTATGCAAGCCTCTGTAAGATCCAAGCAAATCTTCATGGAAGATCAATGAAAATCCCTTATTCAATCCATCCCCACTTCCTCTGATGGCTTGGTCACTCTGTCCAAATGACACAAGAGGCCTCCATAGGGGCCTGTGCCCTGGGGCAAAGCAGCTGCCCGTGTTCATGAACACATCTTTGCCAGTGATGGTGAGCAGGTCTGAGCTAGAAGCAGTTGCAGCAGCAGCAGCACATTGTAGCAAGCTGCCGTGAGCGCCACTTGGTGGCACAACGGCCCAATTCTTATCTCCGCTTAGTGTTTTCAACTCTCCGTACACCCCTCCGAGAATAAATGATGTGCTCTCCTTGTCAGAGTTTAAGTCCCAGGGCTTGGACGGAGTCATGTAATCCCCGGCACCATCCACCTTGGAGAGGCTGTTTTTGGCTAAGTCTTGCTCTTGCTTCTTGCCTTCCCATAGGTGATATTCTGACCGCTGCACTGCCTTTTTCTGAGGCCTTTGCAATGGAACGCCTTTTGTCTGATCTTCTAGACAGCTGCAACAGTAAGGGCTTGGCTCTTGGGAGAAGAGACCCTTGGTTGCTTTTTCTGTTCCAGGTCCTGCAGCTTTTCCATCTCCAATAGCAGTCCAAATGTCTTTTATTATCCCTGAGCTGTAATCTTCACTCTGTTTGTTTCTGTTGTCCAGAAACCCCCCAGTGCTGTACTGTTTGCTGTCATTGCTTTCCAATGCTATGCCACAAACGGACTCCAATTTAGATATTTTGGTGAAGGTCTGATTGGACGCTGTGCTAACACTGACCTTTTCACATTTTTTACCAGAGTCCTCCTGCAGAAAATCCAAGATTTGGTCATCTCGATATGTAGCAGGAAGAGGAGGGATTACACAATCATTCTCGTCATTGCCAATCTGGGCAGCATCTTCTGCTGTAGCGTTTCCTTGCTCGTTGTCTGACCGAGTTTCCTCTGAATGTGACCACGGACTGCAAGTTCGCGTTGATAGGTTAGAACAGTGTTCAGTTTCATCAAAGGCACTATTTTTGGTCCATATTAACAAGCGAGACTGTTTATTAGAGTGTGGCTCAAGACAGCTGCTAGAATCTGTGTTGTTTTCGTGACCAACAGAGAGTGATTCGTGGGGAAGAGGAAAAGTGGGGCTGTCATACTGCAGCTCAAACAGAGAGAAGCAGGATGAGTTCAGGCCTGATGGTTCACTGGTAGTTTCAGGGGCAGGGGGCTCCTCCACATTTCCAGACAACTTGCTCAAAGTGTATGACACACTATCGAGAAGAGGGGAGAGTCGAACGGGAGAATCTCCAATAAAGCTTTCTCCATCTACGTCTTCAGAAGTGGATGGTGAGTAACATCCCCAAACTTGAACCATATTTTCAAGGTCCTCCATTAAAAACCCAACAGATCCTGAAGCTTCCTGTGAGTCTGCCCGTATTGCACTTTTCCCTTGCTGCTCAAGTCCATCTAACACTAAACGACATCCTGCCTCAACCTCTCCTCGCTCCTTGCTCTTTTGTCGAATCATGCTTAAGATCCTACTCTCTTGTATTGAGTCTGAGGCACTAGTATCCAACATGGATTGATAAATATCAACTTCATAGAAGTCGGTGAATTCAGACAGATGCTTGTCATCTAAATCTCTTCTATCCTCTGGCTGAGGGCAACTTGAAGTCCCAGTGAGGCCAGCACTTTCATCTTCGGCTTCAACAAGCCCTTCCACAAAGTGCCCATCTACAAATGAGCCTGCAGCCATGTACGCTCTCTGGTAATGCTCACTGGCAACACAGACACCCTGGATTTTATCTGACAATCGATCCATGTCAGATGTCAAGTCGTAGCCATCTGCAAAGTCTTCTTTGCTTCGATATTTCGTTTCCAGCTTGCTTTGATGGCTGCTGAAAGGTGTGAAATACTCTGTGATGGGCTCAGTGTACCAAAGTGGCTCCTCCATGTATTCCTTCTTGTTTCTGGCCTCAACTCCGGACTCTTTTGCTTCCAACCAGCCTGGATCTTTACGAATCTCCTTTAGCGGTCTCTTCCCCTTTTTGTAAAGCTGGGACTGTTTGCTAGCAGTACCACCAATGGCAGCAGTACTGCTTCCTCCTGGGTTTCTTCGCTCCTCTTTTTCAATAACCTTCATCTGCAGCTTCACCTGCCCACTGTTGCGTGTCCTTTTATTCTTTACAGCCTCCCTAGACTTGTGCCGCATTCTTACGCTCTTGTTTTTGGACGACCTTGAGTCACCCTGATTCCCACTCGAGCTTGAGCCTGCCTCACTGGAGCCAGATGACCAGGATCTGGGTCGGTATTTGCCCTCAGATCTGTGTCTACTCTGTCTCTTTAAGTGGACAGTAGATTTGTCCTCTGCGGATGCACCCCCTTGGTATCTGTTTTCCTTCTCCTTTTTGCTTCGTCGTTGGTGGCCTCTCTCATTGGTCACAGTGGTGATGATGCCACAAGCTTCAGAGTTTCGCTCCTTTGTAGTTTCACCTTCACTGTTATCTTTGGGGGAGGAAGTATCAGTGCTGGTTTGTGGGGCTGCAGAGGATGAACTTGAGTATGCGCTGGCCTTTGCCTTGTTCCACACGGTCATGATTTCTTGGAGACAAACCGATTTCTCTGACAAAGGAGGAAAGGCTTCATAGTACCTGGAGGGAAAACACACAAATTGAAATTAACCGTTACCAAAGTCTCATTTATACACTCATAAAACATGTGTTCTGAAGTTACATGGATGGCTTACATTTCCACCTGGTCCTTTGAAGAGGGGGATTCAACTCGCTCTGGAGACTGGGAACCATCCGATTTCTTCTGAATACGTTTTTCTTCTGCAATACAATTAAACAACAAAACTCCTAGTTAGAACACACACTCTACTTAACCTGCTTTGATCTTTTTAAAGTCTCACTCAGATCACTTTTTGAGCTAGAAAAGGATTTTTTTTTAAAATTCATGATTAAGCCATTTTTAGTAAAAAAAATAAAATAAAATAAAAAATACTAGTTTTCTAGAACATAGTTTCTGCAGAGCGGAAGGGTTCATTAAAAATTCACCCCTGAGTTATGGGCGTGACTACTTGCAAATAGTAAGCCTGCCCCTACTTCCCATCATCCCTTCATTTACACTCTCTCCCGCCACACCCCCAACCCAACATTACCAGTGAAACATGCAATAATGGAGCTATTCAGTTGTGCAGTTTAGATCCAGATTCCCATGAAAACAAAGCTGTTCATGGATCTATTTGTCTACAAGTGGAGGCATCAGAATGAAGCAGATCAAGGAGATTGTGCCCTGCTGATTATAGCCCCTACATCAGTTCTATAGCCTTCCAACTGCATTTTTCCTCTGCTCCTGATTCACAATGATATGAAAAAACAAATTGTCAGAAATGCAATTTTGGGCATAGTTTTCTTAACATATATCCTCCATCATGAGAAAAATGCTACAAAAACATGCTAAAAACTAGAGCTGTAACAAGTATACTTGCGATACTCGGATACTTGTGATCTGCTCCTGAAAATTTGAGTATGAATATTTGCGACGTCCAAGATCGCTAATTCATGATCTTTATAAATATAGTAGACTTTAGTAAAATATTATCTGGGAATGATGTATTTTTGCTCTGAAATGCAGATTAATGTAGGATTTTAAGTTTATGAACTAAAACAAAGCTGAATGTGCAGCGTTACCATCACCGGAAGTAAACACATCTTCGCGTCAGTGAAGCTTCCTGTTTTAAAGTAAGACTAGCGAGAGCTTTTTTCCATTCAAAAAATTGAGACTGAAGTTCTGTTCACTGACATAATTTCTGAAAAAAGGAATTAGCATTAACACCGGAGCTTTAGCTTCAATCTTTACATTATTTTGGTTATGGTAACTCTTAAACAGTTGATGCAATTAATGCAACTCCAACTTATTCTGGAGCAAAGAAACGCAGCCATGCACAACACTGAAAGGCGGATGTAATCAACGTGAATCAGCTGATTTTGCCGCGTAAAAAAAACCCTGACTTTTTTCATACGGGCTCTGCACCAATATGCAATGCTTAGAACGTAAAATGTTTAAGAACTTTGAGGACGGAAAACTGTGGAGAACATTTGCAGGTTTTGTTGTTAAATGATCCAAAACAGCAGGGATTTTTATGCTATTCATGTTACGGCTAAACAAAGTTGGGAAAAAAAAAAGTTCGAAATTGTCTAACACCAATTCTTCCCAGCTAAATCTTTGTGTTTTTATCAATTTTGTTGATTCTGATCTCCTGTTCTAAATGAAAGGTATAAATGATGGGGATTTAATACTAATAATTTCAATTGTCATACATCCAGTAAAAAGACATGCACATAGCAAAAGACATATTAAAAAGTAAGAATCATGGCTTGATTCGTGAATCGAATCGGATCGCCACCTAAGCGACGATCGACAGCTATACTAAAAACAACTTTGGAGTGGGTCTTTAAGCATTTTTGTAAGTGCATCACAGTTCTCAAACCTTTTTGCTTGTTCTGGATGTCCTTTAGTTTAGTACAGAGCTCTTCAACCAGACTCTCAATTCCAGAATTCTGCAAAGACAAAACGATAGCAGGCTCAAACAAAACTTGCTAAAACAAAATGTTTTAGAGCAAATACCTTTAACTGCGTTTCGGACTTCGACTGAACTGATGTGCAATAAAAAAAAAATGTATAAAAGCAGTCTGCAGGTGTTTGGCCTAGACACTAATAGTAGCTAAAGGTGCTTACAAAAAACTTGAAATAGCGGCACCAAGCACACGGGACACTGACAGTTTGTGCCTGCTCAGTAATGGCTGTGCTATATGTACTAGTGGTGCACAAATGCATTTAAAGCACACAAAAGCAGAATAATTATTTCCTCACTTTAAACACTATAACGCTGAAACTGAGAAGAACCACCAGTGAAAACTAATCTGAACTGAACACTCACACATCACAACAGTAAATATTTGGATTTGGCCTTTAGGTTTTCTCCTCTGAAAGCACTTTCTGACTTATCTAGATTGAGACCATAACTCAAGACTAGCTCCTTCCAAAACTGGAGCAGCAAGCGATGAATTTAAGAGCATGTACGAGTAACTGACATTATACAGCAATCTTTAAACCATGAAATGTCCCAGTAAGTGAGGGTTTCCTCTAAACAGCTTTTCCTTTTGCATCATGGTGCTAATGCTGATCAGCTGACAGCCTCCAGGCTCCTCTGTGCTGATTGAAAACTAAAGAGCAAAGTCTGTCCCCAGAGAGGAGCACAGCACTCCTGCAGATCCTTCCTCCTCCCTCGACTCACGTCTCTAGGTCCAGTCCTGCCAGTGTACAGATATCAGGAATCTGGAGGATCTTGAATAGTAACATTCCTTTGAGGGTTTATTTCTGGAAAGGTTGAACGCCACCTCAGAATTTGAGCCGTTATCGTTGGATGTTGCATACGAGTCATTCTTTAAATATGAAGTGCACAGCACAATTACATAGACGTAACTACTTTTTCATTTTTTAATCTTTGAATGTGAAAAAATAGAAACTGCTTTTAAGACAGTTTGATGTTGTTTTAAACAAGGCCTTCGGGTTTAACCATAGAAAATGTTGAGATCAAACCAAATGTTTACCCTAGACAGCAACAAAAGATATAGTAATCCAGGTTTGTATTCAAATACTTGGTTTTGTGTTCATTCCCCTTACAATGTTTGGGCTTACTGGTCTTTTCACTCTGATTGAAGCAATTAGGATCTGCATGATTCCTGACATAATGCCAAATAAATCATTCAACCAATGAGCAGCCAAGTCAAAAGGTTTTTCATTTCGACAAACCAGAAGAAAGGAGATGAGTCGAAGCCAAAGTGACATGAAAAGCAACACTAAAACTGAGTATAAAGAAATGCCAAAGAAGCCCAACACTACTTAAGAGCAAAAAGTTGAGAGGTGCAAGTTTACCAAACCAACAAATCTCACTTCATCAGATGCAGAGCGAAGGCATTGCACAGCAGCTTGCTTCTTCATTTCTTCCAGACTCAGGTCAGTTCCTCCTTTTTTCTTGCTCTTGCCCCATTTTTTCCCAGCTCCCTTCTCCCATCCCAGGAAGATGTCATTTTCCTTTCAAAGAATAAGCAAAGTCAGACACAAATGCATGTAAAAACTTAATATTGATTAGAACTGACTTGCAACATAATTCAAGTTGAGGACTGCATTTCAAAGTCATAACAGTGAAAACAAAACAAACAAAAAAAAAGAGACAGTGGTTAGTGGTGCAATTTCCTTGGTGTGTGAGAATGATCTCAGGTCTGTTCGCAGAGCCCAGACTCAAGTTCTTCTACAGGAAGCATCACTGTTCATAACTGAATATTTTCAAGGCACCACATAAAAACTGATCTACAGAAGTTTCATTTTGTTTGAATGAGACCTATGCACTGCAAAAATTGAATCTAAAGAAAGTAAGAAGATCATTGTTTCAAAAAAAACTATCTCATTTTCTGTGTTGAAAGAAAAAATAGGGTAATACTAAGAATTTTTAACAGCAAAATAGTATTTGAGAAAATTTGTTTTTGTGACTAGAATTGCTAAGAGTTCTTGGTAATAGCATGTTTCTTACCCTTTGGGTAGACTTTTTTTTTTTTTGCTAATTTAAAGAAAATCTGCCAATGATGTAAGAATTCTTGCTTTGTTTTTGCAGTGTTTAGTCAGTTCAGAGCTGTTCACAGTGATCATTATAACAACTGCAGACTGATCTGCTGCAGTTCTGTGCAGTCTGTCCCTCATAGTGTCAGCATGTGCTGAGACCTAAAGTGTGGCAAGTTAGAGGTTAAATCCAGTCAGCCAACTGGTTAAAAGCTTGACAGAGTTTGGGCCCCCCTAGAAAGCACTGAAAAACTACTCTGTGTATTTCGAAGAGTTGTACTTTAGCCTTTGAACACAATGTTCTCTTGAAAAGAGGCTCCAGTGTAAATGAAGGCTTCAGTGATAACTTGTATTGAAACTGAAACACTTGTTTCAACAGGCAAACTTGAGCAATAAAAAAATTTCACAGAGGCGACAGCTTGTGCCACCAAGATTTCAGAAAGCTCCTCACATTAGCATGTGTACCACACAACTTTTCTCTGATCTATCCAGCTGTTCCAGTAAAATTAACCCAGCAGGGGACTGTTTTTGCATTTTGACATACTTTTAAAGACTTAGAGGCTCACCTGGTCCTGCAGGTCATAGTCATAGCTGTCATGCAGGAGGAGGCTGAGAACGTAGCGGGTGTAAATCATAGCATCAATCCCGCACTTCTCAAGCTCCTGGCCGAGCCAGCTCTGCACTGGACCCAGCGACTGGAGCAGGGACATCTCTGAAGCAGGCAGGGGGCCCACAAAGGGATAGGGGCAAGAGAAGTTCTCAGGAGGAGCAGGACCGTCTGAATCGGTGCTCACTGGACGCATGGGACCTCAGGTTTTGGCCATTCTCAGGCAGAGCAGCATTGTGATGGAGAGCGACAGTAGGGCGGCAGGTGAAGACGGAAAAGGAGGGAGGAGAAGGCAGAACTTTCCTGGAAGAGGTGGGGGGTCACTCCAGCAGGATGCACTGAAGGGGCTCTACATGGGGAGGCATGTAGGATCTTTTGTTTTTATTGCTTTTAGCAAAAAGAAAAAAAAAAAAGAAAGAAATTTCACTCGTGAGGCATGGCTTATGCTGCTGACAGATCTCAGCTGCAGAGCAAAACACAAGACGTGTTTAGGTCTCAGTCAGAGCGGTCCATGTTGGGAGTCTGCCTTACTTCACCGGCATGAGCTGAAACAGAAGAAACAACGAGTTTTAAAAAACTTTGCCAAAGTCTAATTAAAGTCCCACTCCATCCATCTTTTGATCTATTGTCAAAGGGTTCCCAGTGGTCTTTTAATTATAATTAGTTCCTCTTTTTGTGTTTCCCCACGCCATGATCAAACATATTTGTTAGAAAATGAATTTAAACATGCATTATGTGCTTGCTTCATTTTCTATTTTTTTTTTTTTAATGGGAACCATCAAGAATGATTTGTTTTTCTACAGTAGTTTAGAAATTGATAAATGAAGCAATCCTTTTTACCCCTTTGATTTTTAGTTTTAATTTGAAAAATGAATGATACACAGGTATTTCTTATTTTTTTTTCTTTTTCCTTCAATGTTGAGTTTCATTGGGGCGCACGGGAGAAGCTCCACGAGCGCACAGATCTTCACGAGGGAGCGGAACTAGCTTTAGGAGCATAAGAATACTTTCACAGGGGAGCATGAAAGGTCACAGGAGCCTAAGAATACTCCACGAGCGTGAAGAAGAGGTTTCACGAGCATGCAGGAGTAGAGGATCGGGCGTGGAGACTGTCCTGCGCTGGTGGAATGTTCCTTGAGTGCGTGGAGTACGTTTATTGCGTGCGTAGAGTTTGATATATATTTGTGGGGGACTTTTGGCGAAAATTTAATGCAATGCTCGTTGTGGGTGGCGAACGTGACAGGCAGATAAGACAGAGGTGATTTAGAATATTACCATTGATTAATGAATGTTGTATTTTTTCGTGGGTCAACACTAGGGGTGTGCCAAAATATTGATATTGCAATGCATCGCGAAATTTAGTACTGCGATTGATTCTCGATGGATTCTCACCTAGTATCGATCTTTTGTTATCGTATGAAGAGGCTGTAAAACATATTTCTTTGGCAAGAAATTCCTTCAGAATAGATAGGGGGCGCACCTTGCCAGACTATTGTTGTTTACAACAATTTTGCACCAAGTAGTGGCACTGCTGTTCCTGTTTACTATTCTTAACACTGAATTTTACAGATAGTTCAAATTCAATTGTGAGGTTCCCAGAGATTCCCATCCCGAGTCAACACTACCCAACGCAGATGGAGCCTCGACTTCCCATCATCCCTTTGTTTAATACTCTCTACCGCTAGCTTACAGCCCCTCAGGCCTCCAACCCAAGATTAGCAGTGCAACAAAAATGGCAAGTAATATCGGAGTTATCCAGACGAACAATTCTGAGCTAGATAGCAGCTCAGACGAGGAAAACAAAGACTTTTATGGATCTATTTGTCTAAAATTGGATACATCAGAAGAACAGAGCAGGAACCTTGTAGCGTCGACAAGAAAAACAACTTTCTTCAAACTGCATTTTTTTGTCTGCTCCTGATTCACAGCAATTAAAAAAAAATACTCAAAAACAAATGTAAGCTTAATTTGTATTAATTATGTATTACCTCATCAGAAAAATGACACAAAAAAACATGCCAAAAACACAATTTTCATTGCAGTGGGTCTGGAATGTAAATGACAATAAATAAACAGCAACATTTTCCATAAAAGTCTTAACTTGTTCAAACGTGTGTTCTCTTTGGCAATAAGCCAAAATAGAAATAATCTGCGTATTGTGATAAAGAAAACATGGTCTTGTGACAATGCACGTTTCAGTCGTGACAGCTGTGTATGAACGGAGGCAGCGGACAGGCGAGGGATTGGCAGAGAAGCCCGGGTGTCTCATGTGATGACTGTGAATCAGGACGCCAACGAGCAAATGGAGGCTGCACCCATTTGATTGGCTGGCCTCTTCGTCACTCAGCAGCAGCGTTTTCATAGCTGCCCGCTGAAGACGTCAAAAGGGCAAGATAAGGAACTCCACGGTGTGCCACCATAACACTTCAGCAATCCGTGGGACAGCAGCGTGTCCGATAAATGCAGACGGCCAGGAGTTTATAGGTCGGCTACCTTGATGGAATTGTTGCTAAATATGGCTGACCAGTGTCTCCAAGCCAGCTGTTCTCGTGCGCATTAGCCTTAGTAGCTAATTTCTGACTGAACGTTCCAACAACTCTTAATCCAATAGTCCTCCAACAGAAGCAACATTTTCCCGTAAAATGGGAAAAGACGAGTCTGGAGTGCTGTAACGGGAATTTGCTGCGCACCCAAGTTTTGCGCAAAATAAACACGGACAATTTACGGCCATAAATAAAACTGCTCCGAGTTAGGGAGCGGAACTGAAAACAGTCACAAATAAAGCATTTATTTTGGTGCAATATTATAATTCTGGTTTCTGGAAACACGTGAAGAGTAATCCAGACTTGGACCAATTTAAAGGATTTGCGTCACTTGCAGTCAAACGACTAGGTTAGCTTGACCACCGACCTTTAGCAGATGAGCTATGCTAGCTACATTAGCTTCCTCGCTCTATTCCTTTTCCGTCACTGTCCTTTTACATTTTGATATTTTTATTGGCTTGCACATTATTTAAAGTATTGGTCTCAGTGTTAATATCGTCCCAATAAAACTTTAATCAAATTGTTTAGAGAAGATTATCACGAGCGGCGACATAAACGCTGTGACGGTCCTCCATTAATTCGGAACGAATGAACAGAGAACATGTTTATCTAAGTTAGTAGAACCAAATGGAAACTTTGTAAATAAAAGCGACAAAGCAAAGAACTTTTAAATACGAATTCAAACTAGCTATAGCTAGCGTTAGCCGTCACGTAGCTACGCTTGTTGTTGTGATCAAGGGGGAGGAACGGCTTCCCGGTAGGCTACCAGAGGACTGTCAGACGCTTTTCCCTTCAGAATGGGCGCCGTATCGTCATGGCTAAAAACAGTAAGACAACGCAAATGTAAACCCTAAAAATGGCCCGGTGTGCATGGAGGCAGAAGGGAAGCCGGTTCGCCGGTTTACTTACATGCCGTGGGCTGAAGTAGAGCGAAACAGCGAAAGAGGAGCGGCTATCTCTCTCCCGCTGCCGTTCCGAGCTTGAGCTCTGGAATCCGCTGCGGTAGCATCGCGTATCATGGACGCCAGCAGAAATGGCGCTGTTTTCACACCGACTGCGTCTTCGGCAGCATCGAGGAAACCAGCGACATTCGGGCTCAGGCCGAAGGAGAGTCACCAATAGGCGGCATGGATGACTGAAAGCCACAATGTCCGCCGAGAAAACCCAGTTTCCTTAACAAACATTCCTCTGAATGCGACACCTTTCGCGTTTGTATCCAGGCAACGGGGCGAAGCTCCGCCGTCCTGGGAGGGAAGGTTTGTTTCTTCCGCTGGACTATTGCATCAGAAGTCCAAATAAATAGTCCTTTTAAAATTAAGGCAGAAATACATCTACAAAAATCAGTTTGTTAAAAAAATGTTTTTTTCAATAATTTAAACAAATAAAAAGAAAAAATACTTTTATTAATTGGTAAAATATTCCCCAAAACCACCAAAGAAAGTTACTTTAAGCACAAACGCCTTATAATTAACCATCCAGAACAAATATGAATTCTTAGTTTTATCAATACATATCCTCACCATTACACCAGGGATGTCAAACTTAATCAGACAGGGGGCCAAAATCCACAACATACAATTGTTTGCGGGATGAACAGGACAAACAATTACCAAATTGTGAAAACTTTTAAACTTTAAAACCGTAACTTTTTTTAAACATAAATGTGAATAAAAACAGGCAGGAATATTATTCCAGAATAAATCACTGGAAAAACTTTCAATATTTTTTGCTCTGTCGAAATCATACAAGTTAGAAATAAAGTAAATGCTAAAAGAAAAAAAGCTTCAAAATTCTTCACTTTTATTTCATTTTATATATATATATATATATATATATATATATATATATATATATATATATATAAAAGAAACTTATAAATATCCCAAAATATTTTGCTTTACATAAAATATATCACAATTAAACTAGTTAAAATCGGACCGTTAATAATATTCTTATAAAATAATCTGAAGGGCCGGTATAACTACTCCGTGGGCCGGATCCTGCCCCGGGGCCTTCGACACACATGTTGTACAGCATTTGTTAACATATAAAAGCTAATAATGCAAAATAAATGCACAAATATTTTTTCTATTCCATCTGTGACTTCAAACAATAAATGATCAAAAGCACATTATACTTTAAAAGTCATGCTTTAAGTTTGTGAATAAACCTACAGTATTATTGTAATGATAAATTAAATTATTGGATTGTTTTGCTAAATCTCACAGTCAACAGCATAATTTTGTTTATTACAGTAAATAAGCTGGAACTGATTCTATACAATAAGGATGTGCCAAACACATTTTCAATTCATTTTTAATATGTTGTATTTAGAGCCCCATGCAGCTATACTCTTGAGTGTCTGGGAGGTAAATTAGTGTTTTCTGTCTGCTGGGTAAAGTGCATAAGCCCAAACTGGACCTTCGTCAGCAGATTTATCTTCATTTACAGAGATCTGCAACATGCTTCACATTCTCTTCTGGGACCAACACCTAATCCAGTTGATGACCTCATTTTTTTCCTCCATACCATTTGTCTGTGAGCTCAGACAGTACACCTTCATGTACACTTCTATGCATTTGCACTTCTAAAGTGCAGTTTTGTTTTCTATATGTGAAGGGGTTGTCCTTTAGTCCCATCATAAATCCAACAATCTGAAAAGTTGTATTTAATGAGCCGCTAAATGTCAAGAGCAGGAGTCTATCTTGTAAATGAACTCAGCAACCTCACCCCCCACCCCCCCACACACACCCTCAAAGCTGTGTGCACATGCACGTTTGTGTTTGTCATGCTTCATTTGCCTTTTCATCCTCGGGGTTATGATCGGGGGGCCAGGATAAGTCCAAGCCTATAGACCAGCTGTTTGCTCTACTCCACATTCTCCACGTGTCAAATGTGTTGGTGAACTTGGGGTGAGACTAAGGTGGCGGACTGAAATGCACCCTGTGTCATCTAGAATAGGGGTCCCCAAACTACGGCCCACATCCACATTTGGCCTGCCCCCTGAACACTATCAGAGACACGTGATATATACATTTTTTTTACCCTCAATCAAGGCTTTGAGATTGAAATCCAAAAATAACATGACATTTTATTCCCCTTTTCTCTACAGTATCTTAAACCCCATCCCTCACAGTCAAAAAGAACAGAATATAGTTTCCTTCTACATCGCAGTTCACCTCTGTAAAAAACTGTCTGCAAACAGTTGAAAGCTCAGGTAAGTAATTTGGGGCAAAACCATAAATAGCTTTAAAAACAAAATTAACAGGGACCCAGTGAAGTATTCATTAATATTGATATGTGTGGCTTTCTGGAAAACCATAAATGTTTATGTTCAAATACACCCTGCCATTAATGCTAACAGAAAACACTGTTTAGCATCAACCACAGACAGAGCTGCGAAACAAACTGACCCCACATCAGTGAGGAAAAAAGTTGTGTGGCCCTCCCAAGAAGAAGTTTGGTGACTCTGGATCTGAAGCTACATACACGCCAGTTTATTTGACGCATGTCCAAAAGCGCATAGTTGGAGCGTTCTTGTGTAGCCCGTGGTACTCACACTGGACAAGCAGGGAAGGGCTTCTTCCTTTTTTTGTCACTGTTTACAAGCACATACCTAAAGTTCAGTTTTTGTACAAAATGTCAAAGCGTTTCAAGTCTGGTGAATCTTGCTCCAGGTTTTTTCTTTCACAGCTCTAGTCTAATGCATGAAAGATTTGGTGTCATAGAATTCTTGGTGGGCACAAGCTACAATTATTAATTTCTACTCCATAATCGATTTTCAAACTTTTGGCACTTCCATGACGTAAAAGTGTCAAATTTCATGCGTCACTACCAAATCCGAGTCTCTGATTGATCAAAGTTTGATTTGGTTTAACTTTCAACATCCGTTCAGTGGCTGCGCAAAAATGGTCATAAAAACGTGTGTTGATGTTGACTTCAGTGTTGATGAAGTTTGAAATGCCTTTTTGTGGATCAAGTGTCTGCTTGAACACATTTTGCAGATATGGAAGCAGTTTCACAACAATCTCTCACAAATGTTGAGCCACTATTGAGTCTTGACCAAAAAAGCTGCTTAAAGCCATTCAGTAGAAAAAGCACACCGTCCACAAAATGATCTCCTCAGTAAATGTAATTGTTATCATTACCATCCTTCCTTTCCTGGTAAGATCAGACTTGAGTCTGAGCATAAAAGTGACCTTTGCGAAGCTGCACATCAGTCTGCTGTTGACGGCGTTCTCATTAACCATAAGTCATCATGCAGCAGATGGTACGGAACAATTAAACAAGGCCCCGTAATCTTCTCCCAGGAAGTGGCTTTGGGTGAGAGGCAGATGTTTCCAACAGAGATTCAGTCTTGTTTTTATTAATCACAGTGAGATTTACCAATGATTTAGTCTGAGGGAATTGTCGGCTGCCGCCTTGTAAACAAGAGGATGAAGGCTGACGTCAGCGACAATACGGTTACCATTAAATCACAGTCATTACAGAGTCCCTATCACTTGTCAGGGTGAGTTAGTGGGTTATCATGTGTTACCTTGTGATACTCACGGCGTTGACAGGTCCACGAACAAATCGGGAGCCATCAGTTTCATAACAGATTTATGTTTTTCATTTTTAATTTTCTGTTTCTATCTGCTTCCTGTACACACACTCATAGCAGATTCAATTGTAGATGTTCCATTTCTTCACTGAGTGGCTTCCAAAAGGTGGAACATCTTCAAAAAAAAAAAAATCAAGTCCAGTTGAGTTCTTTTGTATATTAACTACTTAGATGGAATGTACCTTAATGAATGAGAAACTATAGAAATAAGATTTCAACATTTAACTTAAACATTCAGATTTGCAGGTTTCAGTATAAAATATGCTTTGTCATTAAAGATTCACTGGGATTAAAATTGTGTTTTTAGCATGTTCTTGTGGCATTTTTCTGATGATGGAGGATATACTGTATATAAAGAAAATTTAGATTAAAATAGCATTTGTGAGTATTTCTTGTGAATTCAAAATACTGTTTGAAAAAGATCGTATTAGTGATGCAGAAGCATCAACCAGCAGGCGACAAGCCCCCTGCTCCATGTTAAAAAGATCCATGTGTGTCTTTGTTTTCCTCGTTCGAGCTGGTATGTGTCCGAATTGTACAGCTGGATAACCCCAATATTGCTCGCCATTTTAGTTGCATCGCTAATGTTATGTTGTGAGGGGGTGTAAGCTAGCAGGAGAGCGTGCAAACCTTAGATCATGTGTCAAAGTCAAGGCCCAGGGGCCGGATCTGGCCCTCCGGGTAATTCTATCCGGCCCTCCAGATCATTTTATTTTATTGTTATTAATGGCCAGATGTTATCTTGTGCTCATTAATAACTTGTATAATTTTGATAGAATATATTTTAATGGAGAGTAAAATATTGAAAGTTATTTAAGGTTTAAGTTGATTTATTCTGGAATAATATTCCTGCCTTTTTATTATTCGTAATTATGTTAAAAGTTTATGATTTTAAAGTTTTAAAAATTGTCATTTTGCTAACCTTTTGGACTATTTTGAAATTTACTAAGATTTTTTTTGGCTATTTTGGAGCTACAATTTCATCTACATGCTAGCTTTTTTGGCTAACCTGAGTTTTTTTTGTTTTTTTTAATGCTTATTTGGCATTTAGCTAATATTTTAGCTGGCTATCAGCTCCAGTGTTTTCAGCTATTAGCTTCAGCGATTTCAGATATCAACTTTAGTATTTTTAACTATCAATTTCAGAATCTTCAGCTATCAGCACTAGCATCTTCAGCAGCCAAATTCAGCTTACAGCATTCACACTAGCATTATTGCAGAAAATGCTATATATCTAGTTTATAATTATGTTAAAAAGTTACAATTTTAAAGTTTTAAAAAATTTTGTTTTAGAGTGTTCAGTAAATGTTTATCCTGTTCAGCCCGCAACCTAAGCTGTGTTTTGGATTTTGGCTTACAGTCGCCAATCAGGAGTGAGCTTGTTGGAAGTCCACACCCCTTCCACTGAAAGTGGCTCAGGAGAATCTGTCAATCAAATGTTTGAGGTGGGCCCAGCGGCACCACATGGTTTTACTGAGTCATCTGATTGGTCAGTTTGTAACTTGAATAACTTAAATAAAGAAAAAAATATATTTTAAAAATTAGGAATAGAGAGACAATGTTAAGAAGATGGTAATGGTTATTCTGACCAATAAAGTGACTGAGTAATAACTGTTGAGAAATACTCAATAGAAGTCTGTGGAATTTTGGACTCCCTGGTGCCAGCAGGTACTTCCTGTTTGGGAGGGGTTGAGCTGTCCATTTATTTACAGTCCATAGTCCAAACAGACAGATGACAGGAAGTGACAACTTGGAGGTGATTTTCAAAAGAACTCCTGCCGCTCTGCAGAAACTATGTCCTGGAAAACAATACATTTTTTTACAAAAACAACCTAAATATGAGAAAGCCACTGTGAACGCTTTCACATAAAAAAAAGGATTTTAAACCTGACCAATTTATGAGGAAAACAGTCTGCCTTCAGGCTGACTACCTGAGGAGTCGGCCTCCTTTTGCAGGAGGTACACAACTTGCACATGAATCTGATAAAATAAAAACCGAAAGAATCCTGATGCTCTGAAATCAGTTTATTTGAAGTCTGCTTCACATCTCTCACTCCATCAATCAATCAACAGCACCACAGCTAACTTTGTGGTCACTTTGCTCAGAGACAGCTCTTAATTCACACTTGTGCAACACACTTGTTGGATTAAATAGGTCAAGTCAGTATTAACTTAGTCAATAAGAGTTCAGCCAGCACTGCTCCCCTTTAACACAGCATTATCAGCCAGGAGGAGCTTAGAAACAATGTGATGTTGTACATTTAAGGGAAAAAATGAAGGTTTTAATGGTTGTCACATTGGTTGAAGTCACAGTGACAAACAGCGTGGAGAACAGTGACCAAGTGACCTTACAGACATGACTGGATCACACCGGCATGCTGCACTATAGAAAGCCAAAGAGAATCAGATGTTAATGTGAGCGATCATGTGACTAACATCGATTCTCATGACGATGCAGTCACAGAGGCACTCACGCTGAGTGGGAGTGGTGCCATGCGAGCTTCAAGCAGCAGCGATCGTCACCTCCCGCTCAGCTGACACACTTCTCACAGCAATAATCCTTTTAGGGTTTATCTCGTGAAAAGGGCCAATGGCAGCTCCGCACGTTAATCAAGGAGACCAATCTGCAGCAGCAGGTCCCACCCTTCAGGAAAGCAGCGCGGTTCATCTTTGCTGATCAGTCTGCTGTCTGCTGGACCCTGCGTGCTTTCATTTTCACTATGGTAGTTGTCCAAATCTTTACACACTCCAACAGCATCAAAGACTAGAGTCTATGGGCAAATGTTAATACTAAAAACACACTTCAACACATCGCTGCATATCTGATTACCTGGACTTTGCTTTGAGTTCAGACAAGGCCTCGCCTTATCATTATCACTGGAAGCTGCAGGCCTGCTGCATCTTGTAGAGATAACTAATATGCACACTTTTGTGGTGAGTCATGAAATGGAACGCAAAATGACTCAGTCCTTCCATCTATGGTTTTATATATATATATATATATATATATATATATATATATATATAGTAAGCTCGAACAGCGAGAGGAAGAAAGTTACAAAGAAAATCAGTAAATCCACTTTACAGTATTTATATAAATGTGTTTATATTTCATTAAAGTCCCCCTCCAATAAAATCCTGTTTTTTGAGTTTTAACATGTATGTGTAGCATTTTTCTTATTAAAGAGAAAAAATCTTATAAGAAATGATTTTATTTTTACATTTCTGCACCACCAACCTGTCAGCTGAATTGAAATCACCTGTTTGAACTGACCCCTGAAGAAAAGACACCTGTCCACATCATTCCTGCCATCATTCAGACTTCTAAGAAGGTAGTGAAGGCTTTATAGATATGCTTACCATTTTGCACGTTTAGCATTGTAGACATGCACAAGACTGGAATGGACGACAAAACCATCAGTGAGAATCTGGGGGTTAAGGTAACAGTTAACGTGATATTCTCTGTGGTGTTTAATCTCTCATTGTTCAAATTAACATACAGCCAAAGCTTAGAAACCAGCAAGGAATCAGATTCTTATTTTCTTCACTTATACACATATTTAGACAGATTCTGGACTCCAAGCAACTTTTATTTGATTTTAATTTCTGACTGTGTTAGGGAGCCTCATGTACAGATAGAGAACGTGCAGTTCCATCCATTCACTGTCAGAAACAAATTAATCTTTTTAGGTTCAGGGGGTTTCTGGGCCAGAACGTAAAGAGCAAGGTGGAGAAAACCCTTTACTCATGAACAAGTAGAACATTCTTGACCAAAAAAAGCTCCAATCATGCATGACTTGAACCAGGACCTTCTTGCTCTGAGGCGAGAGCATGTAAACTACTGAAAAACTTGGATTTGAACCTACTATTCTTCACATTTTTTGCTTGATAAATTGTGGTTAATAATATATTTAGAAATTGAAGTTCTCAAAAGCATCGACTTTTAATACTACAGCAGCAAATAAGAGAATTCCGGTGAAAGCATTGAGACTGAACATTTTGAAGTGATGAAGTGAGTTTCTGATGGAAGGAACTTTTCTTTGTCTGTATGTTGCTGAAATAACGTCAAACCAGTTACCCCCGAGGAACATAACAATCGATAAAACCCCCTACGAGCTTTTTTTGTAGCATGTACTAAAGGTGGTTTTTTTTTAATTCAAGGTGGCCACCTCTTCCCAAGGTCATAGGTCAATGACTCTTCTCTGGTGGTTGTAGACTCCAGTGGTCAACATGTTTGTGACGTTTTGTGAAAATTGGACCAACAAAAGTATTGACTTCCCATTTTGTTAAAAATTTTGAAAATCGCCAATTCTTAGGTTATGTCTGAATTCCCTCCCTAATCCCTAACTACTAAAAAACTATATAGTGCGGGATTTTATAGTGGCCTGAATTTTAGAGGTAGTTTGGACATGAATAAATCGAAGTCAAAGTGAAAATAGAATAAATACGATCATTTCACGACGTTTATTTATGTCTTCACTGTGTTCTGATACTGAAAATGTGAATGGTTTATTCAAAAATTACATTAAAACACTTTTTGTTCAAAATTGTTTGACCGCAATGCATTGTGGTCTATATTTGCTAATCTAGTGAGCATCGACGCACGCTAGGAAATTTCTAATTCACTTGATTTTGGAATTAGCCGATTCAGACAGCAATAAAAAAATGGCGAACTCACGATACAGTGTGTGTGTGTGGGGGGGGATTCGTTCATAGCTTCAGATTTCACCACAAAATGGCCGCCAAGCCATGGGTCGTGTGGCCATCCCATAATCATTTCAAAAGTCCTGGGGGTTATCCCCGACACACGTGATTGGGTTTTGTTTGCAAATAGTTTTTTTGGCCCCGTAAGCAATTTTCAGCCCATTAATTTTTTTAACGGAAACGCTCGCAGTGATATCATCGTTTTTTGGGGGTGGTTCTACATTATGCTGAAAACTCATTTTACATTTTCCTCCGGTGTGAGCACCTTTTGGTGAGCTTTTTGAGTATCTGGCGGGGTCACATTTTTATTTAAAGTTCTAGAAAGAAAGAAGAAGAAGAAGAATGAAACATTCCGAAAACAACAAAGAAGTTTTTGTGGTTTAGCATTGAATGTGTCATTGTGTATATTTTTTGTTCTCTATACTGGTTGTGTCTGTTTGGGCTTAGGCCTTTCCTTTGAGGTCTCTTAGTGGTTTTCTATGCCTCTTTTCATTCTTTTTGTCGTTGCGGAAACAAAATGGTTCTTGCTGCGGGCCATAATTAAGTGCAGCCGTGTTTGCAAAAAAAAAAAAAGAAAGTAAGACATTTCAAAAGCATTTCTCTTGACATTAATTGCACCAGTGCCCATACTTTGGTCACACAGTAAAGCATTTTTAGCAACAAGCTGCAAATACTTAGAGTCACGAGGTTCATTCTATAGTAAGTCTATTTGGAGCCTGTGGAGTATTTTCTCCTGACTGCAGCGTGTAAAGGTCAACACGCACGGTGCTTCACTTGTATAAATGCAGCTGTGCCATCAGAGTACTGGATGAATAAGAAATAAGTAAATGTGTTTGTTATTAGCACAACTATAAAACAAATTCTTTCTCTAGCTATCAAGCATGGTGGTGGAGGAGTGATGGTTTAGGGTTGTGTGATCAATAAACCTGGAATAGACATTCTTTTTAGCTTTTAAACATCAAAAGCATTGCCTATGAAGTAGATGAACGCTAAAAAAAAGAAAACAAAAGAAACATTTAGAGAATCAGGACTTTTTTGAAGCTGAATATTTTTCCTAGACAGACATCAAAATGGATTTCAGACTCTTCAGCCTGATTCTCAGAACTTTTTCCTAATGGACTGCTGGATTTGAAGTGAAATGTGTGGAGAAAATATCCAAAAATCTAATGTTTCCTTTTGACAATGAAGAAGACGTTTCTACAAGAATCCCCAGCCTGATAAGGTGCACTCACACCGAATGCAATTCACGTGACAAATTCGCTGCTCGTCGCCTGTCAAACAATATGTTCCTGAGCTTGAAGCTGCTGCCGCATGTGGGAGGAGCTACCAGCCAAGGATTTTAGTATGATCGCTATAAGGAACGGTGTCTGTGGATATTTCACTTAGAATGAAAGGAAGACACAGATGATATTTAGGAATAAGATTTATTTATTGTGAAGAGTTCTACAGAAACATCAGTAATCATGTCTCCATATTTGGGTTTATAAGATTTTCCTGGTACTGGGGGCTGTGTCTGTATGACAGCTGCTTCCACTGTGTTTCTGTGTCTCTGTGGCTGAGCTTGAAGGCTAACTCTTATTAACCTGATGGGGAAAACAATAATATTTGAGGACCTTTTTCTTTTTTTTAATGTCTCGATGAGGCCAGAGCCGGCATATCGAGCCAGTGAGGTCCGCCACGGGAGCGAGGGTATCCCGCCTTCACCACAAAGTAGCCAGATGAGCTCTACAAACCTGCGGCTTCAGTGTGTTCATGAAAAAGATGGATGTTCGGGACAAAAACGGCCACTTTGGATCAGTATTCTACAGATCAAGTCACTGAAAAAGTCACATGCCCAAAGCTGAGTTCCTGATTGGCAGATGTGACACAGCGACCTGTCAAACTTCACCGCCCGATTTGCGTCTTCTCTCAAATTGAGCTTTGCGCTGCACCCGTTGCTCAAATCGCCTCTTGTCGCGTCTGTACCATTGACTTAACATTGACACTGGGCGCCTCCGCCACACGAATCGCGTTCACTGTGAATGCACCTTTAGGGGTAAACATGAACACATTATAAAAGTTCATCATTATTTTCATGATATTTAGGGCTGAAAAACTGGGTAAAATATTGGCATAAATAGTTAATTGTAAGGAATGATTTTGTTGATGAATGATTTGATTCTTACTTTCATGAATTTCAGGGCACAGCTTCAGTTTTAAAGTAAAGTGATGAATGATCCAGCTCCACAAAGTAGTGCTCCACCTGCACAGCCTCTGTCATCTCCTCATGAAGCTGATTGACCAGAGGATCTGTTGCTGAATTAAGAGAAGAGGAAGAAAAATCATGGGGTGGACTTTATTTTATTTTTTACAAAATACTCTCTTTTTTTGGCAAATAATGCAACCAGTAACAGATATTATGCATATCTTTCCTTTTGAACAAATGCTGGACACTAAGATGTAAATCAGAGGAATAAAGAAACGTCTTTTCTGTGTCGTCCTGTGACAGGAGTGGAGTTCCAGCTTAATGCCGGATAGTGAGAGGAACTCCGTGTTCAGAAGGAGGAAGTCCGACCTCTGCGTGTGAATGTTCCTGCGCAGACAGCCGTCTCTGAGGTCGCTGATGTAAAAGCAGAACAAAGTGTCCTTGTCTGGCGTCTGCTAGCATGTGGTGTGTTTTTAAGTGGGTTCAGGAGTGAGACAAAACGCGTGCCTGCTCGCATAAGGAGCACAACCCTACTCCTACTAATTACCGCCGTGTCACAGGCCTCTGGCGCTACCTGTGTGTAAATGGGGGTCTGGCTGCAGGTTAAGTGCTGAAGTCTGTTATCTGTCAGCACGGATGTGTTTCGGTGGAAATCCTCTCAACCTTCCGTCAGCCAGCCTGCAGAAGACAAACGATTACTCCGAGCTGGTCGGACTAGTTTTCAGGCAAAGCTTGAATGGTTTTGGTTTTCTGTTTGATCCAGACTGGTTTGACAAACCTCCCTGTTCAAGGTTCAAGGTTTCATGGAATCAGGAAAATGCACAGAATGTGACAGATGGAGTTTGAAAAATGTCTCAGGAAATTATAAAACAAAATGGTCATCTGGACGTCAAACATCTGGACATCAGATTGTCTATGAAGTGTGTAAAGATCTTTGTGTGTCTTGTCAATTTTTCTGTCAAAAAAGGATTCGTAAAATCATTTATTTCTCATCTAAATGATGCACTTTTGAACAAGAATAGCAAAGGAGTTGAATGAATGGGCATCTTGTGGCTCTGATCCCTCCATTAGGTGACCGCGGCGCATCGGTAGAAATACCAACAAGTCACTTTGGACCAGTTCCAGACAATGTCGTGGTTTAAATCAGGAGTGTCAAACTCAATCGCACAGGGGGCCAAAACCCAAAACACACCTTAGGTCACGGGCCGAACAGGATAAACAATTATTGAACACTCTAAAACTACATTTTAGAACTTTAAAACTGTAATTTTTTTATTACATATTTATAAACTAGATAAATAGCATTACCTAAGATAACGCTAGTGTTAATGCTGTAAGATAAATGTGACTGTCTATGGTCACCGCTGAAGATGCTAAAATTGATAGCTAAAAACGCTGAAGCTGATAGCTGAAAACGCTGAAGTAAATAGCTGAAAACGCTGAAGTAAATAGCTGAAAACGCTGAAGCTGATAGGCAGCTAAAATACTAGCCAAATGCTAAATTAGCCTAAAAAAATAAAAGAAAAAAACTTAGGTTAGCTAAAAAAAGCTAGCATGTTGCTGAAATATTAACCAAACTCCAAAACAATCTTAAAAAAATGAAAAAAGCCTAAATTAGCCAAAACAGCTAGCATGTAGCCGGAATATTATCTAAACTCCAAAATAGCTGAAAAAAATCTTAATAAATGCCAAAATAGGCCAAAAAGCTAGCAGAATGTCAGTTTTTAAAACTTTAAAACTGTAATTTTTTTTAACATAATTATGAATAATAATAAACAGGAATATTATACCAGAATAAATCAACTTTACCTTAAATAACTTTCAATATTTTACTCTCATAAAAACATATTTTGTCAAAATTATACTAGTTAGAAATGAGCACAAGATAACATCAGGCCACTAATAACAATAAACTAAAATGATCTGGAGGGCCGGATAGAATTCGCTGGGCCTTGACTTTGACACATGTGGCTTAAACACATGAGTATGGTTCCCTTTTATTGGATTTGTTGTGTTTTTTGTTGTCCGGTTTGTGTTATCCACATGTCACAGTCTCAGCTGGTTTCCTCTGATAATTCTCCACCGCTGTCTTCAGTTCTGTGTCTGGTTTTTGGTTCAAGTCATCTGCCTTGTCATCCTTTTGTTTCATGGCTTTGTCAGAGTTTATTCAATAAATCCTCAGATGAGGAGAGGTAGAGTGGTCAACCTCTGATTGGAAGTTCGTAGGTTGGGTTCCACTTTGGGTCTTCTTAAGCCTCGTTTCTGCTGCAGCAGTCCAGTACGTTTCGGTTTGATCCAGTATTTTGACCATTTAATTATTATTAAATGGACCCATTAAACAGTAACTCTTGAGGGCCCCTATCTGTTATAGGTCCATGAAAAAAATAGAACAGGACGGTGGGGCAGAGTCGCTGTTGCCACCTGTTGATTGGCAGAAAGTAACGATGACATTAGAAAGCACCAATACAGCACTAAGCTAGCCATTCCATTGTCCTCTGATTCTTCTTAGCCGCCCACAATCTTGTTTCAAACAACATTAAATTCCTGTTTTACACAACGTACAAAACGTAAAGCAATAAAAAGAGAAGCTTCTGGACGATCTCCATTGTTGTTGCTTTTCTAATCCTCGCAGTACAATAACACGCTAGCGGTCTACATCACGCATGCGCCGTGAAAACAAACCACTCAGCGGAAGTGAGGATTAACTGGACCATATCTTACTACTCCTGCCGTACCGTACTACTCAGTGGAAATGAAGCTTAAAGGGTGTATTCAGACTGGACACATTTGGTTAGCTAAAAGTGAACAAAAGTTTGTTTCCCCCGATAATCCGGAACAAATTCTCATCGGACCGTGGCCTGGGACCAGGAACCACTCTCTGACCCAACTTTCAAGGTGGTCTCTATTCCGTTCCACTCGTACTGAGCTCTAAGCTTTTGTCCACTTTGATTTTCTCATTCTGAATAGATTCTGTGCTCAAAGCGGAACAACTGGACCAAAATGGCCACTTTAGCCGGGCATTATACGGTGTAAACCGGGTAGGAATATAGGAACCGATGAGCTTCGGATAAACTCAGAGCAACGTGAGGCACAGCAACTCATTGAAATGTGGTTGGATGAGTGCAGGCTCCCAAAAAACTTTTGAAGTGTTGATTCTCGCAGTTTTTCTGACAATCTACATGCCATAAACACTTATCAGCGTACCTTCTTAGCCGTCATCTCCTCAGCTACCTCATCTCTGACCCCTGATGTGAGTCTGGATCAGCTGGAGTCCACTTCAGAACCTGCATGCCACAGACCAACAGAGCAACTTGAGGCCACAAACCCCAGTAGCTGCTGTATGTCGGGGAAGTCCCACCAACATCTCCAAACTGAAGGCAGGTTTTCAGTCAGGAGTGAAATAAACTGAACTTCCTTAAAGAGTTCATTAATCTGTGAAATTTCATGTAAACTTTGGTTCAGATAAAACAAACAAACTTGGATGCACGTGAAAAGGAAGTTCAGGTTTACAGCTGGTGTGTTTTATTCCGGTAAACCGAATAGTGGAAGTGACAAACATTTGAATTGAAGAGAGGAAAGACCACATCAAATAGAAAAATACCTTTGAATGAAGTTGTGGTTGTCAACCATCATCTGAGTCATCCTCAGCTTGTTAAGGTGAATGATGCTGCTGTTGTAACTGTTGATAGTATACTGTCAACATTGCAGCGATGAGTAGACCAATCCCCAAGATGTGACATTTACGGTCATCTTCACTAAAGTAACGTGTTACTGTCACAGTTTTGCAGTAATAAAGTGTCACACATTACCAATGAATTCTGAGAGCCGTTTTTGTAACTCATGTATTACAACAGACTAACCGCCTAAATGTAGTCGCTCAAAGCAGAAAGGCTTTGACAGAGAAAAAACAACCAAAATCTTGTCTGCTTGTGATAATTATATTTTGCTTTTTTTTAGATCAATATAAACCTAAAGTACTGAACTAAAGTTGCTGTTAGGCCTCGTAGATCTACTTTAAGGGTCTTTGTTCTTGATTTTTCCCAGTACTCGCAGCCATCCTGTTTTAAGCTGCTTTTACTGGAGAGACTTTTTGTTTGACCTCTACTTCTGTTTGGTCTCTGTTTAAAGTAGAAGGCCAATACTTTTGTTTTTATAGACTAAACTGACTAAAGCTGATGGATCTTCCTCCGGTTGTTCTTTCAGTGTTTTTGTTTTAAGGCCTTAACGCAACAGTTCCGAGAGGTATTACTTTTGAGCAAGCAGGTCTGACTGTTTAGTAATCACTTGCACAAACACTGATCAGAACTTAATGGAACTAAGCTCCATGTTAAAAGTGTGAAGCTGTGTTTACACTTTTACATTTGACTTGTGTTCAAGAACCCGCTAAATGCCTATTACACTCGTTCAGCCCATGATGTTCACACTGCACCAACAGGGAGGGGCTTCTTCTTTTTCTCCTCTTGTTTTTCTACCTCTTGCTAGAGCGTATTTGAAGAGGTTTGTTGCAAAATGTCAAAGAGGTGCAAATTTTACCCCAGGCTTTTTCTTTCACAGTTTTGCTCTGCTGGGGTAGATCTAGAACATTTTGAATGGAGGGGGCGGGAAGGGGAGGGGCAGAAGATTTTGGAAGGGTACGTGGCAAATGAGATTAGCAGTGTGGAAGTTTTATTATTCTTGTTGTTTTTATTTTAATTAATTTGGTTATGTTATTTCCGCAATGCTTAAAGGGTAACCATTGGAGGTTGACTCCGCCCACAGCCAAAATTTGAAAATCCAGACAGAGGGGCAGGGCTTAGGGGACAGGACTGTTATCATCACTGGAGCTGTCTTAACTTAACTTAAATGGTTTGACAAATCACGAAATTCAAATATAACATCTTGATTTTTGACTATATTTTCAAGAATTAAACAAGTTTATTTTAAGTTGTCAAAAAGTTTGGCTTTGACCAACAGACAGAACTTTTAAGTAGGGGTGGGTTAGTAAAAATGATTTTTCGATTTGAATCAATTTAAGCTTAATAGATCAATAATCGATTTGTAAAAATTTAGATCAATTTAGCACAAAAAGCTAAAGCCTGCTAGCTTGATGCTAACGATTAATGGATTTTCCAATAGGACGGCTAATGCTAACGCTCGGTCGACCTAAACATACATTCCTGACTAAATGAACATTTATATAAACTCATTGACATTAATTATCTTTTAAAGGAAATATTTTTTAAAGTACCCATTTGTGGTCAAAAACATCATTTTTTCCTCATACTTTCTTCTTCTTCTGGAATAAGGTGTAATTCTATAGTGCGATCGCCACCTAGTGGTCAAACTGAACTGTTGATTGACAGAAAGTGATGATGACAAGAAAACACCAATATAGCGCTCCTTTAAGCTAACGTTTGTAAGCATTCTTATTGATGATGATTCTTATGGATTGATGATTTCTCTGATCAACACATAGAGTCGCTAGCTTTCAAGAACACTCTGTGTGGAGCTGCTTTCACCCTTTGCATAACCTCCAATACCCTCTAGCCTATTTGGGATGAGATGAGTTCAGCGCTCAACATACGAAACTCATTCGACTTTAACCTGAAACTGAACCCAACTTCATCAACTTAACAGAAAACTGAAGTTCATTGTGTTTTAAGTAAATTTACATTTAGACAACACTACATACAAACACTGATTTTTAAAGCTGAGTCACTAACAAAACCCCTCACTTTTCTTGTAAACACAACCAAAATATTCCCAATGACTGAAAGAAGACCCTTTTCCTGCTTATTGTTTACTTTAGCCGATCAATATGGATGCTGGCAGACATCTTATTTCACGAATCCAGCCTGACCTTTGGCCTTCAAAGCTGGCAGATAGGAACAGTCTGTTGGAGAGAAATGTTCTTTGTGACACTAAGTAGAAAGGAATGTGAGGAATGGGAGGAACTCAGCAGTTCTCTGTTTGAGCCCAGGCAACTGTTGGCAGCAGCTCCAACCTGAGACAGGCAACAGGTCCGTCCCGGAGGACGGGTTTCACTGACGCACCCCTTAATGCAGCCTTTGTTTAGACTCCCGTCCCGTCACAGTCTCCTGTTTTGCAATGCAAATAGATTACAGCAACATTTGGATGTGACTCTGAATGTTCAGAGAGAGGAGCTCCTTTATGCGTTTGCACTAAACCGGCTGTAGATCAGATTCAAACGTTCAAACTAAAGAAAGCTTCAGAATTTGAGTTCTGTACGTTGATATGGTCTATTAGTCACATGATGCAGGATTTGTGGATTTAGCTTATCTTATCTTCTATATACCAATAGAGCATTGAAGGACATATGAGCTGAGTGACTCCCACCGCTGTGGAAAGACTCTGTGTGTGTTTTGAGTAAATATGTTTTACCAAAAATCTACTGAAGCTGAAAAGGAAGACCTTTGCTCCAAATGAATCAGCAAGGCTGCAGCACTTTTCAAAGTATCAGACTTTTCGAGCAGCAGTGTAAAACTGGGACCAATAGGGCTGGGAATTACTGGGTACCTCACGATACGATGTATATATCGTGACACTGCGATAATTAGTAAAAATCATCTCTAAAAACTCACTTTATATAGATCAGGGGCATGCAACCTGCAGATCTGGAGCCACGTGGGGCTCTTTTAACCCTCCATCGAGGCTCTTTGGTTTTAAAAAAATCCACATTTTGAGTTAACAAAAATTTTTTTGTTAATTCAGTTTAATCATTTATATTTTAGATTTTGAATGTCAGATGACAAAAAAATGATGGTATAAGATTTCTTTATACTAAACTTTTATGGTGTTCAGATATTTTTAAATGTAAAGAAAATATTAAAATAATAATAATATAAAAATAAAATAGAAATAAAAAATAGATAGTTTTTTTTCAAAAAACTACAAATAAATACCATATTATCTCTGTATTTAATGAATCTCCATCACAGGATGTAAAACAAAGTTTAAGTTTATTTTAGACAGAGTTTTATTACACTGATCTCACAGCTGTGCAGCAGGACGCCTAAGCACGATTAATAAATATTAACAAATTAGTTCACAGCCCTACTAATTTGTTATCAACTGAGGTTTTTATAGGTTAATTTAGAGTTTAGCTTCTATTTTAGCAACAGGCTAACGTTTTTGACTAATTTACTGAGGAATTCTAATGCTATTCAGCAATGTGCTAGCATTTTTGGTTAATTTGTTATTTACTGGGATTTTTTGGCCTTCAGGCTATTTTGGAGTTTAGTATCTAAGCAATGTGCAAGCTTTTTTGGGCTAACTTGAAGTTTAGGTCATAATTAAGCAAAACACTAAATATCTTTGAAAAATTGCCATGTATAAGGGATTTTTAAGCAGTTATACTTTAAATTTTTCAGAAATATAGCTAAACGTCAGCACTCTTTTATAGTTATTTAACAAATGTCCAGTCTTTTAGCAAATGTAACATTTTGCAAACAGTTATGCATTTTCAGTAAATCCCTTTAGCATCTTCATTGACTATTTTCAGCAAAAATCATTCACACTAGCATTATTAGGGCTGCACGGTGGCGCAGTGGTTAGCGCTCTTGTCTCACAGCGAGAAGGCCCCGGTTCAAATCCCGGCTGGGACCTTTCTGTGTGGAGTTTGCATGTTCTCCCCGTGCATGCGTGGGTTTTCACCGGGGACTCCGGCTTCCTCCCACCGTCCAAAAACATGCTTCATAGGTTAATTGGTGACTCTAAATTGCCCCTAGGTGTGAATGTGAGAGTGAATGTGTGTGTGTGATTGAGGCCCTGCGACAGACTGGCGACCTGTCCATGGTGTACCCCGCCTTCGCCCATCAGTAGCCGGGATAGGCTCCGGCACCCCGCGACCCCGAAAGGGAAGAAGCGGTTGAGAAGATGGATGGACTAGCATTATTACAGGTAATGCAAATTTTCTAGTTATTTGTATTTTTGTATTAAGTTTTTTGTACTTTTTTGTACTTTCAGCCCCAAAAAGACAAATGCTTATTTAGTTTATATCGAAACTCAGTTTAAATCTAAAAAATGATGTATAATCTTGATGTAACTGATGTGTCTTTTACCCCCATCTCACTGCATCTCTGCTCCATCTTATGTTTGTGCTCATCTACAGCTGTTCTTTATGATGAACCCACAGCATAAGACCCTTTATCTAATACTAAACTTTGTCACCCCACCTGTATATCCTGACTCCCGGGTCACATCCCGTCTTCTGAACATCTAATCCCCATAAGCCTCCATAATGCTCTTGGACAGAGAAAGGAAGTGGTGAGGGGAGAGCTTGAGCTTAATGACCCTGAAAGCCGCTTAAAGGAACATCTCTGGAACGAGCTCTACCTGTGGAGACCCGGAGACCGGGAGCTGTGGAGGCAGGACTCTGCTGTACAGGAACGTCTTCTGTCTGCAGGTTACAGAGAAACAGAACTCATCTCCCACTAGGGGGCAGCACAAGCATTTAGGAATTACACAACAGCCGTGACTGCAGATAATGATGATGCCCTCTGGTGGCCTGATGGGGAAATGACATGATTCCATAATAGAAAGTTGGTGTGGATTTAAAGGGAAGCTTCACAGAGGATTAAGAAAGAAGCTTATTCAGAGGTGTCTTTTAGGGTTGAGAGTGTACGGTGGCCCTGACGTACAAATCACACCAAGAAAAAACTCAATTCAAAAACATTTCATAAACATCACAATAAAAATGTAAAAAGTGAAACTGGTGCACCCCGGTCTTTTATTCAGGAGAAGATTGAGCTCAACATAATGAAAGCAAGTTAGAAGATTAACAATATTTATAAGGAGCAGACACTCTCAGTGACTATTAGGACGTCCCCCTGTTTTGATCAATAATCAATGTGCTCAAACCGGCTGCAGAAGTTCTTATCAGACGTATAATGTGAGCTGCAGTGGTGTGTCTGCAGCTGGAGGCAGAAAAGCATAAGGGAGGGGTCACAATGTCAATCTTTGTTCACTGAAAGTTACAACAGAAATACATTATTTCAGTCTATTTTACAACTGAACTAATAATAATACAAACACATTACATTTTAGAAACCAAGACACAATTCTAAGAAGGAAAATGGAGCAATTTGAAAAGTAATTTCCAGAAATCAAAATGAAATGTGAAAAAAAAGAAGCTTAATAAAAAACTGGAAAAGGTAGAAATTATGGGATATCACTGTTTGGATGATGACATTTGAGTTTTTTAAAATGCAATTTAATTTAGATGAGATGCTGCAAAACACCTTTTATTTAAAAAAAAAAACATTCCTTTGTAGTATTTTAATGATGATTATAAAGTTTTTAGCCAAAATCTAAATGCTTTAAAAGCCATTTTTGATCTTGATCTGAAGCCTCTGTTTCCAGGACACGGAGACTTCAATATAATGCTGACAAAGATGGTTAATAAATGTGTTAAACTAGTAAGCAGTTTATTAATATGGTGCTTGTAGTAAATGGTCTCACTTTAGATATTAATGAATCTTACTAAGTGTGTTAATGAAACCTTATTCGGCTTATTGTGCTTATTCATGTCTTACTAACACACTACTAACACATTAATAATGTTTGTTAATGAATCTTATTATAAAGGGTTACTCAAGTTCCTTGTATTTGATTTTTTTAACAATTCATTTTCATTTCTCGAAATTATTTTTGTTTTTCATTTTTGTTTAATTTGATGTTGCTTTTTATGGTTTATTTGCTTTTTTTAAATGTCATTGTGATCTATAATCTGTTTTAGTGTTGAGTGATTTGTTGGTGTGATTTGAACTTCAGGGCCACCGTACCTCTCAGACTCCTCCACCTCACAGTGATCAGGTTGATAGGAAAGTCAGTGGGAAGTCTCAGTGTCTCATTTGCAGTGAATGTCATTAACTATTGTGTGGTGAGTTTTAACTTCCACTTGAATTACGAGAAGTTCTTAACGTCTGCTGTGAAACAGGAAATTAGGAAGTGTATCCGAGCGTGAGTTCTTCAAGGCTGATTTTGTTGCACCAGAGACAAAACCGCTGGGCTGACCACCAGCATGAGATTTAGCAAGAGCTCTGTTACACCTCCGGTGGGGCAAGTCTGAGCTGCAGCGGCTCAACGTCAAGCTTCTGTTTGTTAGAGACGTCTCTGCACTGAAGCTGTTTAATCACTGATCAAATCTCTCTAGAGGCCAACCACACACGAGAAAGAATGAGCAATACCCCCTCTGACATGATTATCATCCTCATCATTGTTACTGGATTTTTTGAGAACGGATTTTATTTATTTATTTTTAAAATAAAAACTGATTCTTTTAACCTCTGTGTTGTGGACAAATCTGTTCAAACGTGGCCTTTTCTTTTCTTTTCACTTTCATCGTTGGTAAAAAAGTAGAAATCACTGAAGTAAAACGTTCACCTATGAAAAACCAAAACAGCAAATTTAAAGTTTCGGATCAGCAGATATTTATCAGATTTTCTAAAAACCGCAGATAGTTTCCCTGTTTGTCTGACAAACTGTTGAATTTATGAAGTTAAGCTGAAAAAACTTTGCCTCTAAAAATTGCAAACTATTTTTTAGAACCCTATTACAGCTCGACCTGATGGAGAAACATGTACTTAATGAACTTCATGCTAAATCAATACCTTCATTTAGCAGTCCTTTACTTAGACATTAATATTAACTTTCTAGCAACTTCTTTGTGAAATGTTGAGCTGAATAAAGAAACTGGATCACTAACTCAACTGGCCTCTCTCAGCATCCAGGAGTTCCTCTGAAGAAACATTCAGCCGCTCTGTGGATGAAACTCTTCTAACAATAAGAGCGACTCATCAGGAATGTCCGAATTCCTTCACTACTCAATAAACGTTTACCATTTTCTAGTGCTGTCTGAATCTACGATTCCAAAATTGAGTGTCCTAGAAATTTTCCAGAAGTCTTTCCAAAAAAAGTGTAATTCTGACAACATTGGCAAATATAGACCACAATGCATTGCAGTCGAACAATTAAAAAATGTGTCTAAATGTAATTTTTTTTACAAACTATCAACATTTTCATCATCAGAACACAGTGGAGTCACACATAGACGTTTGAAGTGTTTGAATTGATTCAGTTTTTATTTTGTGAAATCTGCGACGTCATATACGGTGTTTAAAAAAATGACAGAAAAGTAGTGATCATGGTGTAGTACTGAGCAATAAATAGTCCTGCACTTAATAGTTTTTTAGTAGTTAAGGATTTGGGTGGGAATTCGGACAGAACCATTGAAACGTGGTTGGACAAATGCGGGCTCATTCAAACAACTTTAAAACACACTGCTTCTTACTCTGTTTTCATGACAATCTATGTGTCAGAATGTACGTACTCAGCCAGCGAGGCCAAATAGGCTCCACGTGGTTTAAGAGGAACCCCCAATGGGATTGTCCAAAGTTTCCGTGGTGACACCACAATGGCTCCGCTGTCCAGGGACCGGCAGCCTGGGTGGTGGTGCTCACTTTGTACTGACTAGCGTAGCAAGCTAGCCCACTGATTGCCTCCGTAAAGTGTAACCAAACCCTAAATAAAAATTTTCTGTCTGTTGACCTCTATAAATGGGGATTTAAAAGTGTGATTTGTTGGTCATTGATACATTTTTGACAAATAAAACAAACTTGTTTAATTTTTGAAAATAGAGTAAAAATCCCACCTATGTGATACCCCCTACAGGTTAAAATAAGGTATTACATTTGAATTTGGTGATTGGTCAAACCATTTAAGTTCCAAGTCATTTTAGAAGTCCCACTCCATGATTCAGCTTCAGTAACGATACCAGTCCTGTTCCCTAGCCCAGACTGGATTTTCACATTTACACTGTGGGCGGAGTCAGCCTCCAACTTCCCTGTTTGGTTACCCTTTAGGTCAGGAGTGTCCAAAATCGGTTCTCGAGTGCCGGCGTCGTGCTGGTTTTCCAGTCAATTCGGACCCACGAACCTTAATTAGTCAGAATACTCCCTAAGATACAACAGAACGTAGATAATTTGTCGTTGTGCTGCTAAAGTAACTACTAACTCATAAAAGATCAAACTTTTTACCAGAGTTTTACTTTCCATATAAAATCTGTTCATTCTGGAGGTAGAGTTGATCAAACAAGACGTCTTCAGGTCAACAGGATGTAAAAACCTACATAGTTTATCATCTATGTGATCCTCAGACATCAATTTATACATTTAACTAATATAAATTTACAAAAAATGCTAATTAAGTAATCCTTTCTTTAAAAAAATAATAAAAATTAAAAATTGTTATTTTTCTTTTTTACATTCATTTTGTTCTTTTCCCCCTTTTTGTCCTCAGCTGTCTTTTACTGGGTTTTGTTATTTTAGTTTGGGGTTTGGTAGTCTTAGTTTCCGGGCTTTGTTTATTTGTTTTCTTTCAGTAGTTTTGGTTAGAGGAGCTGCTGACTCTGACACATCCACTCTCACCCTGACTGTATATAACTGATGTATGTTGGTCCCTTCCTGCTGGTCTCTCAGAGGTTAAAAGACTTAATCTGGTCTTACTTCTTATAGATTCTCTCACCTCCTAACCCGACCGGTTCTCCTGGGTGACTCCTCTACCCTTCACTCCTCTGAATTCCTCCATCTCTCGAACAATGTCTGTTCTCATGGTTCGTGAAAGCAGCCTTAAGCTGGATCAGTGAGAGGCTGCTTTCCCTAAAACACAACTGTCATCAACACTGCAAAACAATTCTGAGGTAAATCACTTTATTAGGTTGTTACAAAAGCAACAGTGAGGATTTCATGTTGTTGACATCTCCACGCCGCACCCAAGGGTGCAGCTCAGTTCTTCGAGCAGCGGCCGTGCGCAGCACACGTCAGGGCGGCGACCATCACCACGAACTCCTTGAAGTCCACCTCGGAGTCGCCGTTAAAGTCCAGGCCCTTCAGCAGCTTGTCCACCTCAGCTTGGTTCTTTGCTGTCTGTGAATAAAAGTATTTTAAATCCCTCTTAAGACATCCAAATAACACACTGTAATTCTACGACTGTTTGCACAACTGACTTAATTCTAAAGGGATTCTGTTATATAATCCCAAAAGCCACTTTACTCTGTCAGTACCAGCTGGTTTATTGTAAAATGTTACTGTTTTCAGAATCTGCTGGAATTCTGTTAAACCCGTTTGAGAGTTAAAGTTGTCCAGTGTTAATGGGTTAAGTCACGTGTGTTTGTGATTCTGGAAATCACTAGTCTGTGGTTAGGAGATCAAACTGCAGTTGAGGTCTCCCTTCAGGGTGCACCGTACCTTCAGGAGTGCGGGGAGCTCCTTCTCCAACATGGTCTTCACCTCCGTCTTGCTCATCGACTCCTTCTTGCCATCTTTGCCGGCGTACGTGTCGAAGGTCTGCATCAGCATGGCCATGGCTGTCTCGAGCTGACTCATGGTTTTAGCTTTGGGTCTGGAGGTGTGCAGAGAAAAATCTGAGAAGATGTGTGGAGCTGCAGCCGAGGAGCTGCTTTTATACGGGATGAGGAGCTGGATTACAAAAGCTCTACCTGCTGTGTGTTTACACTTGGTGGTGGCTCCACCTGTGCAGACAAAAGCTGCTACGCCCAATGCACATATCCAGAGAAAGGCAGGCTGAGTCATTGACTTGTTGGTTCAAGGAGAGGCATGTCCACTTACTGAAGCACAAGGATTGACTCAGATTTGTTAAATTGGAGACAGGATTACAATGGAGTCTCATAATTGTACTTCTGCTTGGAGCATAAATGTTTTCTTCGTCAGTGTTCGACAGCAGCTCAAACTTTATTTAGGTCAGTGGTTGTCTGCTCTTTTGCACCCGTGGACATCAACCACTTTGATGTGCACGCTCGCATTTCCTCTCCTTTCCAGCAAACAGCCTCACTACTATTTGGAGTCTCAGAGAAGCAATGAGTGTTGCTACATTTAAATTCTAGAGTAAGGTCATATTTTTGAATCAACTTTTGGTTCGTATAAAATGAAATTAGGCAGGAGGTCACAGAGAACCTCAGCAGGAGAAAGCAGCAGCTGGTGGTTAACACCTTCTGCAGGACAGTGCAGCATGCAGCAGCTGTGCTGTTCAGACACTTTGAGCCCTTCCCCTGATGCCACTGCGAGGTCCTGATTCATGGTGGAAACGCCTGCTAGGACCGCATTTGAATGAGTAATAAATCATCAAGTCTAATAAAATGTTCCCGTAGGACACAAATAGTTTACTTTTTACAACCACAACTGAGCACACACCTACAAAATACTAGTAGTTATATGATGGCATTACAACCATCGCCAGAAATGAATTAACAAAGTTTGAGTTAGCATCTCAAAACCCAACATTTCAAGGTCCAGCTGACTTTTCTGCAGAATTTCACAGTTTTGGAGAAACAGGAGGTTTACCAGTTTACCTCCCCGGCAGTGACATAACTCAAAGCCAACACTGAAAAAAATAAACTTTTTACTTCAGTAATATATACTTAATTCTTCCTCATAATTTCTACATTTTAATTCAAAGATTATGCAAATACAGAGATTTTTCTAGTAAAGAAGTTAAGTTTACTTAGTTTTTGTGAAAAATAACAAAAATATATTGTTTATTAGTAAGATATATCTTACTAAAAGTGATTACAACAATTTAAAAAGTATACTTTTTAAATTGTTGTAATCACTTTTGGACCATTCATTAATATTATGTAAATTTTATTAGAGAAATTTATGTTTGCTTTATTTACTTAAGATTTGATCATAATCTTACTTGTGGATGTAAGTAAATTATACTAGATTGTTGTTGGTAGTTTTTATATTCATAAATGCAGTAAAATTTGATCAAGAATTGTTAAATCTTATTAGTAATTTTTTTTCAGTGAAATCACTACGACTTTTAAAAGTGAAACCTGGAAAAGAAAACTTCCAAAAACACCATCTTCTTTTATGGATGGAATTCTTATAAGGGCATTGAAATGTTTCTTGAGTTTGAAATATGGAGCAGATTTGAAGGTTTCTATGAGTTCTTGTTTGTCTTGTTGCTGCTCTGTAAAGTTACCCGATTCAGAAAGAGTTTTACATTTTCATCGGCTCAAATCTGACGTTTGCCAGCACACCAACACAATGAGAGGCAGAACTTTAACACCAGAAAGCACATGCAACTAGAACATTTGCATTAGCTGTGATAATGCTAGTGTGAATACTTTTTGCTGAAAGTAGTCACCGAAGATGCTGAAGCTTTTGCTGAAAATGGTGATGCAATTTATTTAATTGATAAAGAGATTTACTGAAAATGCAAAAGCTAAATGTTACATTTGCTGGAAATTTGGTTAAATAACTACAAAAGAGAGCTGAAGTTGACCTGAATTTCTGACAATTTGTAGTGCTTAAAATCCCTAATACATGCCAAATTTGCAGAAATGTTTTGTATGTTGCTTATAGCCCCCAAAAAACGTATTAGAGTCCAAATTAGCAAAAAAAAAAGCTAGCATGTTGCTTGAATTGGCTACTAGCTGAACTCCAAAATAGCCTAAAATTCCTTAGTTAACCAAATTAGCTAAGAACGTTAGCCAGTTGCTAAAATAGAAGCTAAACTCCAAATTAGCAAACAAAGCTAGCATGTTGCTTCAATAGGCTACTAGCTAAACTCCAAAATAGCCTAAAACTGTTCCTAAATTACTCAAAAACATAAGCTTGTTGCTAAAATATGAGTTAAACTTTAAATTAGCCTAAAAACCCCAGTAGATTAAAAATTTGCTAAAATGTAGCTATCAGCTTCAACGTTTTTACCTCTCAATTTCAGCATCTTCAGCTACCAAAAGGAGGAAATTACAACTTTGCCTTTTGAACACTAATGTCTTTGAACACAAATTAATGATTGAGTTTACATTAGTGACATTTATTGAAAAAGGTGACGTTTTCAGAACACTTAAAACATGATAAAACGTCAGGAAGCCCACTAGACTTGAGCTGTTCTTAAACTCCAAACAGGGATTTGTTACAAAAACTGATAGCATAAATAAAAGCACTTCTTGAAAAAACCTGTAATATTTTGATCTGAATGTTATCTGAGCCGTCAGTGTTATCTAAATTACTGTTTGATTTCCAGAGTGGGATTCATGTTAGTTCAACACTCTAGATAAGACCCACCCCCGGGTTTGGGATTTTCCACTCGCCCGTCTCCACTCTTATCTGCTTTTGTGATGGAGAGTCTGTGGGTGAGGCCACGCCCCCAAAGCAGCTGACACACCTGAGCTCCATGGCCTCATTAATGTGTGTACTTGTCTACCGCAGCTCTCTAAATGCTTATTTCATTATTTTAGTCACTAAGTGCTTGTAGACCTCCAACATCTGTATTTAAGCTTTGGTTCTGACTCAGGGCTGCAGAGACTGAGGCTGTGTAGACAGTTCCTCAAATACTGTATAACTCCCTTACATGAGCATCAAACCAGGTCTCCATTTCAGTTTATATTTCATTCATTTATCTTCTTGACCGCTTCTTCCCTCTTGGGGTCGCGGGGGTGCCGGAGCCTATCCCGGCTACTGATGGGCGAGGGCGGGGTACACCCTGGACAGGTCGCCAGTCTGTCGCAGGGCCGCAATCACTCACACATCCACTCTCACATTCACACCTAGGGGCAATTTAGAGTCATGCTATGAAGCATGTTTTTGGACGGTGGGAGGAAGCCGGAGTCCCCGGTGAAAACCCACGCATGCACGGGGAGAACATGCAAACTCCACACAGAAAGGTCCCAGCCGGGATTCGAACCGGGGCCTTCTCGCTGTGAGGCGAGAGCGCTAACCACTGCGCCACCGTGCAGCCCAGTTTATATACTGAATACATTGAGTTTGATTCATGTGTCATTTGGTGTTTCATCATGTTGGGTGTGGGGATCAGGAGGAGCATCAAGGGCATTCTGTGCACTTTATCATTGCATTCTTTTGTTAAGGGCTGAAAAGCATTTTGTGTTATTGCTGTAAAAAAGTGCTTCATTAATAAAGCTTAGTTTGATTTAATTTAATATGATTTTGATTTGATTTGATTTTATGTGATTTAATTTGATTCTGATTTAATTTGAATTTTATTTTATTCAGATTTTGTTTTGATGTATGTGCTTTGATTTGATTCTGATTTCATTTGATTTGATTCTGATTTGAAAAAAGTGTGGTGATTGTTTGAGTGTGACAGCTGCTTGAGGAGGTGAGTGAGTCCAGAGGACAGGACTTTCATGACAGCTTATGTTGGATGTTAGCTTTATGAAAATGATGTAGAATGAGCAAAAACACAAGAACCTCCACATTTAACTTTGAATTACTACTTTAATTCTACATACCTTCTCTTTTTTAAAATTAAGTAATCAGAAAGATTAAACTGTAAACCAAGAAAGTGAGTGTGTTTCCCACTTTTGGTTTGCAGTTTGTTCTCTAGATGAACATAAGAGCCTGGAAAAGCAAAGTAACCGTGCTTCATCTCTGTGACAGACTGAGAATCTTTCTGGGGGTTGTGTTTTGGAAAGTGTCAGTGACCTTATCATGGTTGATCTGTTTGTCTCTGTTGGTAAGCGACAAACTTCCTGTCCTCTTTAACCTGCGACATTTTGCAGTGCTTTACCAAACCTCCTCTTTTGTGATGAACTGCTGTGCTAAGATCTAAGCTTCGGCCTGCAGATGATGTTTCCATTCGGGGGGGGGGGTCAACACAACACTGCATTTAGGATCCAGCCCAGAAGACACAAAACAAAACACTTCTACGTGGGAACAAACGTGAAGTAAAGCAGTAATGGTTTCTAAATGTGCTGCACACGCCAAAGCTGAGTCGAAATCTTTGCCAAATACCAGATTTTTTTATTTTTAGCGACTTATGATGCTCCGCTCACCTTATACTCAAAACATCTCACAGGACTTGTGATTGTGTCTGTACATTACCTTAACATTCAAACTGGACGCTGACGTGTGAATCGTGTTCAGGGTGAACACAGTGCCATCTTTCCAGTTTTTTTAAAAAACAAAGCTCTTTATTTGAAAAACCTTACCTTACTTTGCTTCTTTTAACCTTTTTTTCCAGTGTTGACATTCTTTAGACTACCGTAAATCCTCAACTTCTTATGCAATTAATGTAATTCCAGCAGATTCTAAAGCGGAGAAAAGCAGCATTGTGCTATTGCGGAACAATTTATGTTAGCAATGCCGTCTAAGCTAGGTGGGGGAGAGGAGGGGCGCGCGGTGTAGCCGTTGTTAGGGCTGTAAAACTTTTAAGGATTAAAAAACAGAAACAGCCCTGAGGGACAGCTTTACAGGACCATACCATGATTGTTTTCAGCCTTTCAGAGTAAACTATATCCATATATATGATCATAGATTACCTTCAAAACACTAAAAAACTAATTATTTAAGAAATATTCATCATTTTTGTGGACTGTTTTAATACATGGAAGTAAAAAGACTTGATTTTTGAGGCTCCACCTTTTGCTCGTTGTCAGTCCCGCCCATTTCATGACATCATCCTTGAGCCTGTCTCCCTGAGCACCTGAGCCTTTTGCTGATGGATTTTGAGCATCTGTATGAAGGCCAGGTTCAACACTTTTACTGCAGCTTTGGTACCGCGGAGGAATCCTGCATGACGGTTACTGGAGACGCTATTTCTACACACGCTAATAAGTGTTTGTGACATGTAGATTGTCGCTAGAATCAATGTGGATCACGTTTAAAGTTGTTTTATTGAGCATGAATCCACCCGAGCACATTTGAATGAGTTTCTGTGTCTAATCGTCGTGGTGTTATAACAATGTTTTTAAGAGAATTCTGTCGGAACTACAATAATGATTTTAAGATGACGTCACGGCAGCAACGAGATACAGAAAACCAAGTTGTACATTTTTCAGTGGTATAATAAATGCTCTAACAAGTAAACGGATGGACCAATTATTTCCTTTTGGCTAACTTGACAATCTAATGCTCTACATTTGTCCGCGGCTCACTGATCGCCTCATTTCTACCGTGTTTACATCACGTGACTGTCGGGTACGGTGGCCGTTTTGGTTCAGTTGTTCTGCTCTCTGTTTCATATTCAGACCGAGGAATCTCAGAGCAAACAGAGTTCAGTCCAGTTGGAAACGAACCAAGACCACCCTGAAAGATGGGTCCGAGAGCGGTTCCTGGGTGCCAAGGTAGTTTTCCGCTGACAGGATACACATTCTGGCAAAGGATTACTACCTCTGTACCACAGCTCCACGGAGAAAGTGGGTGTGTGTTCGTTGTAGTCTGGGGGCGGAGCTTGCAGCACAGATTTTTCCTGGAGGGGGCGGTTGGCATCATGCTTACATCAGCACGTTTCCACCCGCTTGTTTTCGTGGGTATGGGAGGGGCTGCTGCAGACAGTGCAGGTTTTTAAGGCAGTACTCTTAAATGTATGAACAGATCTAAATACTGGTTTGAGGTTCTTTATAGTGAGGAATGAACAGTATAATGAACTTAAAACCCCCAAAAGTATGACCCTTTTAAGGGAAAAAAGGAAGTAAGAGGAGGAAAAGCGGCCTCAAAGCAGAGGTTTGTCCGTTTATTTATCTCAATGAGCTCTGTGACGGCCTGGCGATCTATCCAGGGTGTAACCCGCCTTCGTCTAACAGTAACTGGGACAGTTTTTATGAACTTAGCGACCCCTGTGGGTTGAGAAAATACATGGAAGTTCATGACAAAAATCTTCGCATCTTGAATGTTTATTTCTACTCTTTGATCTAGTCACTGAAAACGGTTCACTGAACCATGGTTCCAAGGTCAGGTCGACTTCACTGCAGTTTGACTCGTTCTTTTCTGTGCATTTAAATGACCCACAATGATGCACACAGCACTGTGTCAAGCGGAAAAATGCTGGTTTAGAACCAGACCACTGACAGCTGTCTGACATATCTGATTAAATACTCAGAACAAGGCCAGCGGTTTGTCCTGGGGACACAGTAGAGCCAAATGATGCTGCGTTGAGTTTAAATATCTGTACTTTGACGCATCGCATCAACAGATCGAGGATTCAACAAGAAAGAGAATCTGACCATTCTACTCCTAAACGTTGTCATATTTTTTCCATACAGACAACATTATTCTTGTCTGTATTTTTCCCTCCTCAGACCAGTCATTAAACTGGGTCACAAAGAGACGGAAGTGAAGCTGAAACCGCCATCATTCGGGTGCAGCTCCTTCAGTAGATGGTGAAGCTCACTGTACTAAGAAAGTCTCTAAAAGATGTCATGAACCCAGACATGGTTATTGATGCTTTTGTAGAGTTCATCAGAATAAAAGAGCCTGATCTAACCCGCCGTGTCTTCCTTGTATTGTAAATGAGATATATAGTCAGTGCTTCCATGTAGCAATCAGTATAAAAGCTTTTAACAGTTTCCCACACGTGTCTGGAGGGTCTGGTTTAAATACACATTTTTGGATTAGCATCCAGCAGCAGATTTGACACGTGATGAAAGAAAAGCGTGCAAAATTTGACTCTTGGTTTGCGTTTGGTAAACGCAGCATAAAACTTTCCTGATGGGACCTGACTTGAATCATAAGGTCCATTCACACCGAACACGAAATGTTTTTACATTTTAAGACTTTTCATTAATTTTCTATGGGGCATATTTTATTCAATATTTAAAAAACTATAAAACTTATGAATACCGAAAATATAAGCAGTAATGTTCTGAACAAGCTGAATATTTCGATAGCAAGATTGCTGAAATTGCTGAAAGTGTGATGAAGATTTTAAGTGCCGAAAAAAGAAGAAGAATCACTATAATGTAAATGCTTACTAAACATTCACACAAAGAAGGGCCCCTTTTTTGGGGTTAATGTGGGACATCCTTCAAATTCAGTCACAGAGTCACAGAAACACTATGGAAGTGGCTGTCATCCAGACCCAGTCCCCGAGGTGAGATAGAAGCACAGGTGACGGGGAAATATTTGGTTAGAATAATCTCATAAACCAGACATAGAGATGTGATTACCAATGTTTTTATAGGACTATTCACAAAAAAAATGAACCTGATCTCTCGACATAACCCTCTCAAACTTCCACACATTGTAAGTGACACATAGACAGACACCACTCCATGTCAGGCCTAGAAAAGGCTTGAAGCTCCTCCCACACGCGGCCAAAGTGTCAAACTCAGGACCACGTTTTTTGACAAGCAACGAGCAGAAAACTCGCGCGGCAAAAGGGGGGCAGGTCACACAAATTTACCATGCAGATTATGTTCAGTGTGAATATACCTTAAGGCCCAGTCCGAATTCTTCCTTTCTCCCTCCTCTCCATTTTAAGGGGCATTTTTAATGCAAGTGTGTCTGGACATGTTTTGATTTTAAATCCAATAGAAAGGTAAATGAGCACTTTTTCACGAATCCTTTTAGCAGTTTGTCAAGAACTGCTCGGAAATATAAAAATACTTTTCTTAAGTGTTTTAAATTACTTTCACAGTTTGTCTTTGCAGAGCTGGAAGTTGGAGTTCTGGTTTGAGAGATGAGCAGGTCTGAAGGTGAAGAATTGGTAAATCTGACCACACTTTAGTCTGAAGACTGTTTAAATTCAACAAAACAAAACGTATATTTGTTTACTTGAGAGCTTTCAAGCGGACAGTGAATTATCTGCATGATGCTCGCTGGTCTTGCAGCAAACTTCCTGTGTTTTCTGAGCTGTGAGACCACACTTTCCACTCAGGTAACTGACACTGAACAAACTGCACCCCCAGTGCAAATCACACACATGGGGACGTACGAGAAAACCGCAAAAAACAAAGTTTAGTCCTCTGAGGTTACAAAAGAGTGCATCATGTTGATTTCAACGACATTGATCACACGCATCAGAAAAAGTTTGGTTTAGATAGAAAGTGATTTATTTACAGAAGGTTAGAAGACTACAAGTAACATGATGAGGAGTAGCTGGTGGAGATCTTCATTCACTCTCTTTGTCCTCCACTTTCTCAAAGTAGGCCAGAGACTCGTATAGAGGAACCTGGCACTGAAAGAAGAACATTTAAGAAGTTAATGCCATTTACATAAATGCAACCTCAGATGTGTCATGAATGACAAATCCATGACAGGGTTTTATTCTTCTTCACTGAAGCCTCTCACCCACTGAGAAGACCCTCTGGAGGAGCTGGTGCTGTGCTTCTCCATCTCTGCTCCCGTAGAATCAAAGTGAGGAACATCGTAGATCACCTCGGATGTGTTTCCTAAGGCAGACACAAGTAGAACAGCTTATGTTTGTTTGAGGAAGAAAAAAAACTTTACACTTCAAGCCTTTAGTTTGTTTTTTAGGTTTCTCCCTGCTTCATACGTTTCTGCTGGTACTTCTCATATCAGATTCACAGGAGTTTAAATTAATAGCCGTATTCGAATTCTTCCCCTACCCCTACATTTTCTCACTACCTCTTCAATTGCAGGGGTATCTGGAGGGGTAATGGTGTCTGAAGTCATTTTTTAATTGTTGATGACATCACCGAAGGTTAGTAACATCCCATTTTGAAGACACTTTCTATAATTTCTTGTTTGGAGGGATAAATGCAGGGATAGGGAGAAGATGTAGGGGAAGAGGAATTTGGATTTGGCTTATGTGTGTCTATAAAAGGTCTTGGAGTTTCTGGACTCCCATCAGACCCTTGTATCCCTGTTGAACTAACATTTCCAGATCCTGAGTCATGGGGAAAGTTTAAAGAGCTGTTTAAAAAAAAAAAATCTATGGGAAAAGGTAACTGAACCGTACAAACAGGAAAAGGATAGAAGACATCCAAGGATTTGAGAATACTAGTCAGCAGAATTCAAACTTTGATCAACTTGTCCTGGTGATAAGATCTCTCCCTCATGTGGGAATCCCTAA
>NC_050529.1:21501872-21523934 GCF_002922805.2 Oryzias melastigma
CGGGAGGGAGGGTCTAAGGGCAGGGATAACCAGTTTAATTTAGTCTTAGTTTTTAACTGTTGTTCATATTTTGAGGCAAATTCCTTTGTGATTTTGGGCTATATAAATAATATTACATTGAATCAAGAAGTGGAAAGTGGGGGATTAGGTTGATACCAAATCTTGTTCACAATAATTTGTCACAACTACCACAAACATGTTTACAGATGCAAGGAAGCTGTCAGGGACCCAAATGCAGGAGACCAGATTTGGTGGCAGAAGCAAACATTTACTAAATAAACTCAAACATGACAAAACCAGGAGAACAAACCAGTGACAGAACAGAGCAGATGACCTGACAATGAGAAACTGAAAACCAGACACTTAAATACACTGAGGTTGATTAACTAAATGAAAGCAGCCGTGGATGATTAACCTGAACATGGTGGGCCTGACGGGGAAAACAGAACATGACAAAACCGAAGCATTAGATCATGACAGAAACACCCACAAAAACTAAAGCTGTGATCCAGAACTGATATGGATGTTTCAAGATGTACAATAATGACACACCCGAGAAATGGGGTGCATGTTCAAGTCACCAGAAGAAACCTTTTTTGCTCAAACGCCACAAATAGCTGGCTCACAAAACGCCAATCAGCTCAGACACAAGCCTCCAAACTCTGAACCAAAGTCATTTGGAGTGATGAGACCAAGATTCAACTTTTTTGGCCACAACCATAGACATTTGGAGATGAGTCAACAAGAACTATGATAAATTAAAATTATTCCTAGTGTGAAACACGGTGGTGAATCACTGATGGTTTGGGGATGTATGAGCTACAAAGACGCAGGAAACTTGGTCAAAATAGATTCCAAGATGAATGCAGCATTTTATCAGGAGATACTAGAGGAAAACTCGGTCTTAAGGTCGGAGGCTGTTCATAGGACCCACTTGGACATTTCCACTTGACAACAATCAGTCTCCTGAACTCACAGAACTCAAAAGCTCTATATGCTGGGAGAAAGAGAGCCTCTGCGGGGGGAAGTGCAGGCAGCCAGCCCGGGTCTCTTGAACTGTGATATTTTACTTATTTTCGCGGAGACAATAATAATAATAATCATAATAATAAAAAAAGGTCCCCTATATTTCTCTCCACTCGGGTTAATGCGGGACAGCCTTTAAACTCAGTCACAGAGACGCAGAAACACCACGGAGCAGCTGTCATCCTGACACACCCCTGAGTGAGATTAAAGCAACGGTAATCCATAAGATGTTTGACAAAACTTGAAAACCGTAACTTTTTTACTTAGTTATGAACTAGATATACAGCATTACCTGTGAAAATGCTAGTATGAATGCAATAAGCTGAGTTTGGCCACTGAAGATGCTAGTGCTGATAGCTGAAGATGCTGAAATTGATAGCTAAAAACGCTGAAGCTGTGATGGAAATGATACATTTCCTCCTTTGTATCATCCATGACATTTAGTGAGCGACCTTTGTACTCAGTTAGAAGCTACAGGATGTGTTTGTTTCTTGCTAAAATGTTCTATCATGATGTCAGAACATTTTGACTTCATTAAAACACCTTGTCCATTTTTAGACCTGAAACCTTAAGTCACTATCTTCAGTTCCTGATTAGAGTTTGTTTGTGTTAATATATAAAAGGTGATGACCCCTCCTAACAAGCAGATAAACTGCAGACTCTTCTCCGTGCATCTTTCAGCATGTATTTCTTATCTTTTACTCTGTGGAATAAATACCCTTGAAAATGCTTTTCTTTATTCCATTGGATCTTACAAATATCCACCCCAACTGATCACTGAAAATGCTGAAGTTGAAAGCTAAAAACACTGAAATATTGCTGAAATGTTAGCTAAATGCTAATTTAGTCTGAAAAACAAACAAAAAAAGCTCAGGCTAACTAAAACAGCTAGCATGTAGCTGAAGAAAAATAGCTAAAGTTAAAAATCTCATAAAAAACTGAAAAAAGCCTAAATTGGCCAAAACAACTAGCAAGTAAATATTAAGCTACCTCAAAAAAAGTCTGAAAAAAAAAGCCCAAATTAGCCAAAAGAGCTGGGATGTAGCTGAAGTATAAGCTAAACTCTAAAATAGCCCAAAAAATCTTTGTAAATAGAAAAATAGTCACCCCCCCAAGAGAAGGACACCCAAGAGAAGAGGAGGTCCCGGAGGAGTGATGTTAACAAGGCCCGACCAGGCAGACCCACTGATGGAGTTTTAAAGAGGTCCAGTTCTCGTGAGAAAGGATTGGAACCCTCACCACCGAGACCTGGACACCCCCAGGTTCCGCTGTAGATTGATCCCCTGCTCTAGATCTTAAATCTCGGGGATCCCACTCCTGGCGTGGAGAGGAGACTGCCGGGCCCAGGAGACCAGCACCCAAGAGACTAGACGACCAGACCGAGGGACCCCGCACCCCCGCCAGGGATGGGGTAGGGGACTGAAGGTCCCACCTTCCTTGTGTGATGTATGTTTGTGTGTGTGTGTGTGCGTGTTAGTGTATATTTTGTGGTGCTAGAGGTGTGTGTACTAAAGGGTGCAGTTAAAATTGGGGAGTACGGCATTGACAGGACATCTCCTGATTGCTCACAGAAATGCCCCGTCACCCTCCCACCAACGGCCCTACATGTCTAATGTGTAATTAAAACCGAGGTAAGGAGCAAACCAATCCAGCATCCACAGGAGGGGGTCCACTGGCAAGTAGTCCACCCCCGCAGTGCACCACCCTCCCATTCACCCAAATGCACGTTTGTATGAGAAATGGGGACAGGTTGGGGGCAGCTGGCAGACTGACCCCCGATGGTTAAACATGATTTTTAAGATTTCCAAGATTCCCATTTTTGTAGTTTTCTAGTCGTCTAATCGTCTTCTTCTCTAAGTTCTTCAAGTCTTAAGATTAAGCTTTTTTGCGCGTTTTCTTTCTCTTTCAACATTTTTGTCTCCAGCTAATTTCATAGACTAATTCCAACATTTTTACAATTCTTGATGCTTTTATTTTGAAACTAATTTCTAACCCGAGACCATTTGATAAGTTTCATTGTTCGGCCAGCTTTACAATTTAAACGTTTTGGTCACAAAACGGAATAGAGAAATCGTTCAACCACCCCAGAAGTTAAGAGACTGAAGTGAGCAGAACCAGCAGGGTTCTGGTGAGAACCCGCCTTCACTTCTACACCTGGGTGTAGACCTCGCCTCCATGGGATTAACCACCCTTTTGGGACGGATCTGGAGCCGGACCTACAGACCATTTGATGAGAAGATTATTACTTTATTGATTAGAGGTAGCAGCTGATCATTAATGAGTAATATTTTACCTTCATCATAAAGGTGGTACCTTGAGGATAATTTTATTAAATTTCCAGTTTAATAAAATTATCATTTCTCAAACATTTTCGGGAGAGCACATTTCATATGACCTCCTTTCATGCCTTGTCTGTGTAATTAATTGAAAAAAAAAACAATATTTTTGTGGTATTACAGTTAAGTGACAAATAGATTAATCCTTAACCCCTTCACAGCACTAATTCATAACGTATCATTGAATCCAGGACTCCACTTAATTTGGCATCACCATGAATGGAACAAATATTGATGAATATTTTTTCCTGTATTTGAAAATAAACATGAAAAACATGAGATGAAATCAATTCATCAATGAACTCGATCAATCTTTACACTTCTTTTAGAGAGTGTTACATAATGTAATATCAAGTATTGTAATTAATTCCTTTGTTTGGTTGGTGTTTGATGGATCATTTTCAAGATTCATCATTTTGAACCTTATATTTTTTATTTCAAAATACATGACTGCAAACAGTTGTGTACCTTTTTTCAATACCTCTTCTCTTTTGCATCCAGCAGAAACAGATGGTGGTGATCAGGATCAATGGCAACGCCACGGCCAGAGCAGCTATGATGGTGAATGAAAGTTTTCTTGGTGGAGGTTCTTCCTTATCTAGATCCCAAAAAAACATAAAAACATAAAATCAAATACGAACATAATACAAATAATAATTAACTTTGATCTCTGAATACTTATACAGAAGATATCGACTGTCAACAAACCTCTAAGTTTTAACTATAAATGTGTTTATCCAGATAGAAAACGTTTGATGTGATGTTAGGGTTTGTCACCAACCTCCTGTCGGTGCGTCTCTCTGCTCCTCTGTGGCGTTTCCTCTGATGAACGTTACGTTTCCTTCAAGTTCAGTCAAAACTGGTATCTCAATAAAAACTTTACATGAGTAAATGTCCCAACTCTTACTAGAGAAGTTTGATAAGGTTGAATTAAGACATTTGACATGTTTATCTTTAAGGTAAATCACAGCTTCAGCAATTTTTGTTTTATTTTTAAACCATTTCACTCGTCCTCTTTGAATGCTTTTTGCTACGCAGCAGCTGGCGTTCACCGTCTCTCTCTCAGAGACTTCAAAGTCTGCAGTTTGTGGGACTTTGTGCCAGTTTGAGGAAAAACCTGCAAACAGACACAACAGATTTTCATGTGGTTTAAACATCAACACTCAGGATGTCAGAAACGCCAGCAGGAGCTGTAGTTAAAGCACTAAAACTAGAGCAAAATTAGACTTTTAGAGACAGTAAATATGGGTTAAATGTTGAAAAAATGTTGTAATTTAAATTATACTTACTTAAAGAGAAACACACAACTAAAAGGAGGCTGATCAGTAACGGCTTCATCTTTCCTCTTTCATTCATCATGCAAGACTGACGCACATCTCAACTTCTTTAGCTTAGCCCCGCCCCTTCTACCTAGCATGGTTTTCCTTTCCTTCACACAGTCATGAACATTACTTTCACTGCAGCAATGAGTGTTGCATCACAGAGATGCTCTGACCTTTGAATGCAGCTTTATCTTCACGATAAAAGGAAGTGGTGTTCCACAGGGTCCTGCTTTAGAGCCCTTAGTTTTCTTGTTTTTTTCACATTTGCTTCCGTCATGAAACTGTGTAGATGAGTCTATGTGCATCCATAACATGTATTGGCTGGCTCTAGTTAGATGATTGCACTGATATATGTGCATGTACATATCATGCATATATTTCCAGGCCCACAATAGTCTTTCCGTTTAGTCTGGATGCACATACTGGAGCCTGAACAAAACAAGTAGCTCAGTTAAGAGAAAATATAGAAATTAGAAAATTGTCAAAGAATGTTTATTTTAGGAGCTGATTCTTTTTAATTATTTTGCAGTTTCCACAGGCCACCAGTGATTGAAGCAATGGGGGGGGGGGCATGGTGCAGAGGTAGAGCAGTTGATGACTGAATGGAACATTGTAGTTGTCGTTCCCCCCTTGCTCACTCATGTATTGAAGTGCTCTTGCCTAAAACACTCATTGAATTTGGTTGTCATAGATTGGTGTTAGGGTTCGGCAGCAGAGCCAAAATCAGTGTGAGAAAGTATGAGTGTGTAGGTGAATGGGACTGTGACTGTAAGGCACTTTGGGATTTCTAAGAAGGTAGTAAAGTCATATATAAATTTAAATTCAGTAATTCTCAAAGTAAAAAAATGTATAAATGTATTTATTTGCACAATTCTGAGAATGTCTGAGCTAGATTTAAGCAGATAGAAAGGGTTCTAAAACTTGATGGATGAGCCAGATCAAATGCTTGAAGCGTTTTGGTAAGTGACCTCAAATGAGAGAGAAACAACACGGAAGATGGACAAAAACGGGTTTTTTTTTTTTTAATTAAAAAAATTTGTTTTTTGTTACTACTTTAGTACCAACTGTATGTCTTTCAGGAAAAAGATACACATTTAGAAATATACTGTGTGTGTTGTGTTGAATAACTGGAAAAATGACAGTCTAACTCGAAAAACACACAGGAATGCAACAAATGAATGCAAACTAACTTCCTGCATCTACACAATAGTTACTTCATTTGTGGTGCATCATCTAGGTCAGGGGTATCAAACTCAATCACACAAGGAGCCAAAATCCAAAACACACCTTAGATCGCAGGCCAAACAGAACAAACATTTACTGAACTCTCTAAAACTCATTCATTCATTCATTTTCTTGGCCGCTTTGTTCCTTTTGGGGTTGCAGGGGTGCCATGCAGAGCCTAACCCGGCTACTGAAGGGCGAAGGCGGGGTTCACCCTGGACAGGTCGCCAGTCTATCTCAGGACCTCAATCACACATCCACTCTCACATTCACACCTAAGGGCAATTTAGAGTCACCAATGAACCTATGAAGCATGTTTTTGGACGGTGGGAGGAAGCCGGAGTCCCCGGTGAAAACCCACGAATGCACGGGGAGAACATGCAAACATGCAAAGGTCCCAAATCCCCCAGCCGGGATTTGAACCGGGGCCTTCTCGCTGTGAGGCAAGAGTGCTAACCACTGCAGTCCACTCTCTCTAAAACCACATTTTAAAAAAGTTAAAATCAAAACATCTAGCATGTAGCTGAAATATTAGCTAAACTCCAAAACAGCCTGAAAAATCTAAGTAAATTCCAAAATAGCCCAAAAAACAGCAGAATGCCAAATTTTAAAACTTTAAAAATGTAACTTTTTAACATACTTCTGAATAATAAAAAGGCAGGAATATTATTCCAGAATAAATCAACTTAAACCTTAAATAACTTTCAATATTTTATTCTCAAAAAAATAGATATATCTTGTCGAAATTATACAAGTTAGAACTGAGAGCAAGATTAAATCGGGCCAATAATAACAATAAAATAAAATGATCTGGAGGGTTGGATAGAATTACTCGGAGGACCGGATCCGGCCCTCGGGTTTTGACTTTGATACATGTTCTATGTCATCATAACCAAGGTTTCTTAGTATTTCTTGTTTTTAACAGAGGTGGGACCAAGTCATCATTTTGCAATTCCGAGTCAAGTCCCAAGTCTTTGTCCTCAAGTCCGAATCAAGCTCCAAGTCAAAAGCACTCAAGTCCCAATTCGAGTCACAAGTCAAGACCAACAAGTCTCAAGTCGAGTCACAAGTCCTACTATTAATGTTTCAAGTCATTTAAAAAACAATGTAATATTAATTACACAGATCATGTGTGCTTTTATGAACTGTATTTGCAAGCAATTCCCACTGAGTTGATGCATCTCCACTTCAAAAGTCCAAAATAATTTCTCTAACAAAGACGCTGTTAACCACATTTGAAATGTGGTAAGATGGAGATGGCAGAGAACCAGGGTAGTCTGGATATTTAAGGGGTCATACCATGATTTTCTTAAGCCTTTCAGAGTGAACTATATCCATATATATGATCATATATTACCCTTGGAACAAGAGAAGCAAATTTATGAAATATTAACAGTAGTTATTTTCTTTAGTTTTGTCTTACCTTTATGTAAAACAACTCGATTCCTGAGGTTCCACCTGCTGCTGCGTGTGGCTGCTGACCATTTCATTATTTCATTCTAGAGCCAGCGGCATGTCTTTGTTTTTTTCTTCAAATATAAATTTCAGTTTTTTTCAAAGACTGATGCACATACCATATATCTGCCCTTAGTAGGTGTAGCGTGAAAGGGTCAAGTTCAATGAAGAATTTGACTGTGTCTCGTAAAGGGGCACCACCTTCCGAAAGGAAGGAAAAATTACTCAATGATGAAAGTTTATCAATTTTAGCTTTAAAATTGATTAAAGAGTAATCTTATAAATCAATCTCAACACTTCAGGAAGTAAATTCTCATCTGAAGGGACCGTATCACAAAGAAAGAACAAGATGGACAACGACTGCCTTTTTGATATTTATTAAGAGATAAGCATGAAAATATATACAAAATAAACAAAGAAAATCAATGTAGTGTGTGTGTGTGTGTATGAATGTGTGTCGGTGGACGGTTTAAGAGAAAAATTGTAATCTAAAGAAAACAATGACGTTAAACTGTTCAAGACACTAGTCTGGATAAATCAAATTTCTGTTATGACCACATCAAACCGCAACAGTTTTGCTGAGAGGGTCTCCTCACCACGGTGGCTCGAAGCTGGACTTGGACTGGACTTTCAGACAAAGCTCACCAGACAAAGGTGTTTCTCCTGAGGCCGATGAGATGAAGAAAGCAGCAGCAGCTTTGGCGCAGGGTGTAGGAGAGCGATCGAAGACTCTTCTGGAGCTTACGACCGGATGGGCTGAAGTTCTGGTGGTCATCTGGGTTTGCACAGCCAAAAGAGTGGATGGTCGTCGAAAAAGTGTACTGGATTTAAAGTTCACTGGAGTTTAGTCTCAAAGCGGATCGTTCAATCAGTTTCAATAATAAGAAGCACAAATGGTGATGAGCTTCAAAAGAGTTAAAAGGAAAATACACGACAGTTACCAAAAAGATAAAGTAAAACGGTCTTGGCACAAACTTAGTTACGTGGGGTAAGTTGAAATAAAAACAAGACCAAAAAGATTGGAAGAAGTTTCCTTCTTCTTCCTAGAGCTGTTCTCTGCTCAAAACACAAACTCCAACTCCAACTGAACTGATGTGAACTAAGAGTGTGCATCGACCTTTTGACCTCAGAGGAGGCCTTGATTTCAGCGAATGGCTGCAGGCACACGTCTCCAGTGGATCTAACAGTTTCATGTTTCTATCAAAACAGTTTAAACTATTTAAGAAAAATAAAAGTTATTTCTCTTAAATGTTCTGAGGATTCAAAGATGTGTGCGATCATCAGTGTATTCATGGTGAAAGTATAGTGATGTGAAAACAAAACAATCATGAAATAATTTTGTGATAAAACAAGTTTGCATAAAGTTTAAATCAGAATGAGTTTAGCTTAAACAAAGTTTAAAAATCAACATTCAAACTCTTAATGAATAAACATTCAACTATGAAGAGATTTATCATAGAAAAAGATCAACTACATGTAATTCTAATGTTTCTTAATTGTCAAATAAAGAGGATTAAATCAAAGCATGAATTGTATTCCATATCATTAACTCTTAACTTGCAGTTTATCAATACATGATTAAATGTTGTCTAAACTCATATTCAGATACAAATCACATATTCATGAACAACAAGGATTAGAGTGGAAGTTTTGTCTGCTTCCTGTTGAAATCTGTGAATAAAGTTCAGTCATTTTCATGTCAAGTCATTCACATTCAACACCACAAATAACAGAACAGATGTTTAGAATCTTTATTTGTGAATAAAAGAAATTTAAATTCAAAGGTTCATCTCACTGTGACAGACTGGCGACCTGTCCAGGGTGTACCCCGCCTTCACCCTTCAGTAGCCGGGTTAGGCTCCGGCACCCCCGCGACCCCGAAAGGGACACAGCGGTCAGGAAAATGGATGGATGGATGGGTTCATCTCAGCTTGTTCTGAGCTGAGTTCCTGGGTCCTCCTTTGGTCCACGGAGTCGTAAAATCATAAACCTTGCATTCCAATGAGGTCTGCAATCAATCCTTCAGTGAGTGGGACAGAAAGGATTCTTTGAAGACCTTTTAGGATAAATCTCTGTTTCCCTAAATCCTTCATAGGAGTTGTCCAGTGGTTTCCTTATCAAGAAATAGGGCTTGGGAGGTAACAGACCTTTTAGGGCTCAAGGCCTCATTTGGCCCTCTTAGCATCCAAGAGAGGCCAGATTCTCAAATGTCTTAATAAAATCTTCACAGAGGTAATTTATGGCCTTGGGAGGTCTGAGTCTTGGAATGTATTCCTGATTATAGTGGACTCGCAGTTTTTCTTTAATTTCTCATCCTTTGAGAAGTGAAAACACGTCAGAAGGCATCGTAGCATGCTACATAAGCCCAGCCATTGCTACACAGCTTCACAACAAAAATGCACTCGACGTCTGCACGACTGTGCCCAGTGCGGGGTCTTAAAGGAATCCCGCATCTAAAGTAACAAACTATTAGAGCTGGAATTCATTCAAGACAGGACACAACTGGAAGATATACGATATTCTGCATCTGAAATGAAAGTTTTTTGCTGATCATCATTAGCTCAGTGGAGAAATTAGGTGTTGGTGTAAGCCTGGGGGTGGAGCTATCAGAGCAGACTCTTTCTGAAAGGGGTCTCACTCTGTGACATCTGATCATAAGGGCCAGCTCGTTTTCGTGGGTATGGAGGGCCTGCTGCTAAGAGCACAGTTTATGGAGGATTACTCAGAAATGCATGAATGAATCAAGATAACACTTTGGGGTTCTATATAGTGAGGGTTGAACATTAAAATACACTTAAAAGCTCAAAAAGTTGGTTTTTCATGGTATGGTCCTTTAAATCCCCTCACTACAGACCAGTGATGTGCTCTTAAGCTTGTGGATGATGAGGTACTGACTCTTTCAGGCCTTGTCCACACGTAGGCGGGTATCTGCTAAAACGAATGTATTTTTATATGTTTTGGCCTATCATCCACACTAAACCAAAGATTTAAGTTAGTCAAAACGGTACATTTGGAAAACTATTGTCATGTCTGCCCCGCCTCTCACCTTAGTGGACCTGCCTGTTGGGTAGAGCGATCAAGCTTGATTTTAGTCACCTGGTCCTGTCCCTTCTTAAGACCTCTCCTGTTGGCTCCACGTTGCTGGAACGTCTCAGCTTCTCCGCTAAGAGATTATGCCCAGCCGCCTCATCTGAGACTCGGCGAACTTCCTCGCCCAGTCTCAGCCTCGTCCTGTCGCAAGCCTCGTCTCAGCCTTCAGCCTTCAGGGCGACAGTAGTTCAGGGGGTAGAGCGGGTCGGCCAATGATCGAAGGATTGGCAGTTCGATTCTGGCTCCCGCCAGCCAAATGTCGTTGTGTCCTTGGGCAAGGCACTTAACCCTACTTGCCTCCAGTGTGGCTCCACTGGTGTGTGAATGCGTATGAATGTTCCGGTGATGGTCAGAGGGGCCTTAGGCATGTACTGGTAGCCACGCCTCTGTCAGCCTGCCCCAGGGCAGCTGAGGCTACAATAGTAGCTTACCATCACCAAGTATGAATGAGGTGTGAATGAATAATGGATACACAATGTAAACACTTTGAGCGTCTGGAAAAGCGCAGATAAATCTAATCCAATCTAATCGTTTTCGGAATTTTTCAGTGTACTTAGCTAACGTGACAGACTGTTGCCATCCCCTGTTGTTGTTGTGTGTTGAAACGGGACGATTCATGTGGAGAACGGGCGTACAGAGCACTGTTCACTGGGTTTCTGCGCATGTGCAAGTAAGGTGGTGAAAGAGCTTCCGGGTATGTGAATAAAGTGAATAAATAAGTGAATAAATAAATAATAATAAAGTGGCGGACGGTCCTGCAAACATGTCTCTAAGCTCTTTATTTTGCATATGAAACTCTGCATTACCGACCCTGATAGTCAGCGTCATTGATGATTTGATTTAGAGTCGCCAAAAGGTTCCGATCTGTAAATAAAGCTTCACGAGATGCTCCACGTCTTCCAGCTTCGAGCATGGCTCTGATAAACTGACAGTTTTCGTTTTCACCGGCATTCTCAGCATCACTGTCAGTGTCATTGCCAAATTGTGAGCTCTTACTTTACGCGCTGCCGGCTCAAATTGATAGGGCTTTACAGTCCTCAAACCACAAACACCCGGCGCCTCTGAATCAGCGTCACTTTTAGAACAAATGTTTCCACAATCTGAGTCTGAAGACAGAATTGTGGACCTTGAAATATCGCTGACATAGCTAGCTACGACACGCAAAGGAGAAGCCATCTTGCTATGTTGACCCCTGTTACGTCACACGCACCATGTGACCGAAACGAAGCTTTTCCCCCGAAGAGGAAATTTGCATATGGATTGGCCGCAAAAATGCCGTTTTATTTCAATATTTCTTGCTCAAAACACGGCAAAACATTTGGAAATAATAAATATAAGGCGAAATACAGTTAACACCGAAAATGACCCACAACACCATTACTAACCCTTTAAGTTCTGCACACTGGCTGCTGACAGCCGGTGGGATGACTATGCTTTGTTTGATATGCTCTATCAGGGTCTCTCAGAGCACGTCAAGGATGAACTGGCTGCCCGTGACTTGCCCAAGGATGTGAACAACCTCATCTCCTTAGCCTCTCGAATAGACCGCTGGATGCGGGAGAGGAAGGAGGAGAGGCTGAGCATGTCTTTGGTGCAAGGTTCCACCCAGTCTCGTGCCCTTCCCTCGAGACCATCAAGTCCAACTTACCCTCCAGCAACTGAAGACAAACCAATGCAGCTGGGTCCAACACGTCTCTCCCACGAGGAGATAGATGTATTAACAAAGGGCTCTGATTTTACTGTGTCTCTCCTGGCAACAGAATTAATGCATGTCCAGCAAAAGACCAGGCTCCATACGGAAGGGGAAGACGTGTGTGAGCTGTTCCATATCTTCCTCTTCCCAAGTGGATTCCCAGACCTGGCCTATTTTCATTTGAAAGGAAGGACTTTTTCTGAGACTGTGTTTATCGACTCTGGCTCTGACAATAATTTTGGGTCTGAGGAGGTGGTCTGCCGGAGGGGTATCAGAGTCCTCCCCTTACCACAGCCGCTCCTCATCAAGGCCATTGATGGCCACCTCATCACAGTCAGTCGTCTTAATACTGAACCAGTTAGGATGCAATTGGAGAACCATTTTGAGAAAATAAAATTTCATGTAATTCAGCAAACTGACTCACTTTTTCTGGGTCTATTCTGGTTGACAGTACACAATTCTCAGATCGATTGGGGTTCAGGGAGGATACTCGGTTGGGGTTCAGGGTGCCACAACACCTGCCTTCGCGCCATGGAGGTTCCTTCCTCAGGTCCCCAATCTGCTATGTTGGAGATGTATCCTGAGCTAGCCAAAGTCCCTACCGTCTACCACGATCTCAAGGAGGTTTTCAACAAGGAGAAAGCCTCATCTTTACCCCCCCCAACGCCCATGTGACTGTTCCATTGAACTGCTACCAGGTACGTCACCGCCCAGAGGCCATAAGTATCCTCCGTCAGGACCTGAGAAGGAGTCGATGGAGAGATACATCAAGGAGTCCCTGGCTGCTGGTCTGATATGTCCTTCCTCTTCTCCTGCTGGTGCTGGTTTCTTCTTTGTCAAGAAGAAGGACGGGGACTTCGACCATTCATCGATTATCAAGACCTAAAGCAGATCACTGTACGTAACAGGTGCCCTCTCCCTCTCATGTCTTCTGCCTTTAAACTACTCCAGGGGGCCATGATCTTCACCAAGCTGGACCTCCGCAATGCTTACCATCTGGCCGGAGATGAATGGAAGACGGCTTTCCACACACCCTCGGGTCACTTTGAATATCAAGTCATGCCGTTCGGTTTAACCAATCCACCTGCAGTATTTCAGAACCTGGCCAATGACGTCTTGGGAGACATGCTTAACAAATATGTTTTTGTCTACCTAGACGACATCCTGATTTTCTCCCGTACCAAGGCTGAACACGTCCAGCATGTTCGCACTGTACTCCAAAGACTGCTCCAGAACAAACTTTACGTCAAAGCAGAGAAATGCGAGTTTCACGTTTCTACCACGTCGTTCCTGAGTTTGGTGACTGAGAGTGGAAAGGTGAAGATGGATCCCAGTAAGGTCCAGGCGGTCCATGACTGGCCAAGACCCCGCAACCGCAAGCAACTTCAGCATTTCCTGGGGTTTTCTAATTACTACCGGTGCTTTATCAGAGACTACAGCCGGGTTGCAGCCCATTACATGTTCTCACGTCCCCTAAGAAAGCCTTTGTGTGGGAGGAGGAGGTGGTATAATAAATGTTCTAACAAGTAAACAGATGGACCAATTATTTCCTTTTGGCTAACATGAAAATCTAATGTATACATTTGTCCGTGATTCACCGATCGCCTCATTTCTAACATGTTTACATCACGTGACTGTCGGGTACGGTGGCCTTTTTAGCTCAGTTGTTCCACCCTCAGTTCGTTTCATATTCAGACTGAGGAATCCCAGAGCAAACTGAAGTTCAGTCCGATTGGAAACGAACCAAGACCACCCTGAAAGGTGGGTCCGAGAACGTTCCTGGTACAGCTGTGGTGCCAAGGTAGTTTTCCGCTGACAGGATACACATTCTGGCAGAGGATAACTACCTCTGTACCACAGCTCCGCGGAGAAAGTGGGTGTGTGTTTGTTGTAGTCTGGGGGCGGAGCTTGTAACACAGATTTTTCCTTGAGCATCATGCTTACATCAGCATGTTTCCAACTGCTTGTTTTCGTGGGTATGGGAGGGGCTGCTGCAGACAGTGCAGGTTTTTAAGGCAGTACTCTTAAATGTATGAACAGATCAAAAAAACACTTTGGGATTCTTTATAGTGAGGAATAAACAGTATAATGCACTTAAATAATAATGGGTGAGATTTCGCTGCGCTTTTCAGGACACTCAAAGCGCTTACATTGTGTATCCATTATTCATTCACACCTCATTCCTACTTGGTGATGGTAAGCTACTACTGTAGCCACAGCTGCCCTGGGGCAGGCTGACACTTAAAAACCCCAAAAGTATGGCCCCTTTAAAAGGAAGGAAAAGGAGGAAAAACAGGCCCAAAGCAGAGGTTTGTCTGAATGACGTCATGAACCCAGACATGGTTATAAATGCTTTTGTAGAGTTTATCAGAATAAAGGAGGCTGATCTAACCCGCCGTGTCTTCCTTATATTGTAAATGAGATATATAGTCAGTGTTTCCATGTAGCAATCAGTATAAAAGCTTTTAACAGTTTCCCATACGTGTCTGGAGGGTCTGGTTTAAATAAACATTTTTGGATAAGCGTCCAGCAGCAGATTTGACATGTAATGAAAGAAAAGCGTGCAAATATGACTCTCCGTTTGCGTTCGGTATAAACGCAGCATAAAACTTTCCTGATGGGACCTGGCTTGAATCATAAAGGTCCAATCACACCGAATGCGATTCACGTGGGAGAGGCGGCCAGTTTTATTGTTAAGTCAATGGCACCGACGTGAAATGAGGCGATCTCAAGTCCCACGCGGCGTCGCATCTACCAATCAGGAACTCAGCTTTGGTCATGTGACGTTTTCAGTGACTCAAGCAGCAGGTAGAATATTAATCAATGCAAACATTTTTGTCCTGAGCTTCCATTTACTTCCTCAACTCGCTGGGGCCGAATTATCAAGGGGGGGTGAGGAAGGTAAACTCTCTGGACAGATTGCTAGCCCCGCCTCCATTAGTCCAGCGGAGCGTGATATGCCGGCAGACAGACAGCCGCTGCAGGGTGCGGGGGCTGTCTGCTCGGGTCTTTTGAATTTAGTGACATTTTTCTTATTTCCAGCAAGACAATAATAACTCCAAAATTTGCATTTCCCGCAATAATGCTAGTGTGAATGCTTTTTGCTGAAAGTAGTCGCTGAAGATGCTGAAAGTTTTAGCTGAAAATGGTGATGAAATTTACTTTAATTGGTGAAGCGATTTTCTGAAAAAACAAAAGCTATTTGCAAAATGTTAAATTTGCTAAAAGACTGTAAAGTATGATAAATAACTATGAAAGTGTCATGGCTACAGAACACCTAAAGACCCAGACGCTGGAACCCGGAAGAAACACAGCGGGAGGCGAGCATGGCAGGTAAAAGGTTTTAATGGTGAGGTGAGGAGGTAGAGCTTGAGGTAGGTTCCTGGCATGAGGGAGAGGCGGGTGACGTCACTGGTGAGTTTCTCCACAGGAGTGGGTGGCCGTCAGGAATGGAGGTACGAGGAGGCAGAGGCTCGTGGTGTGACCGCAGGGAATCCGGGCTGAGGCTGATACGGGCGACCGCTCGTGAAAATGAGTTCATGAGGGTGAGCAGAGAAAGCATTAGATAAAGGTCAGGCGTGACGTGGCAAAAACAAGACTTTGACGAGGTGACCAACTATGCACCATCAGGGGCAACAGACTGGCGAGGAATGAAGGTCCTGGAGCTCCTTATAAGGCAGACGAAGGTAATGAGGTGAATGGTCGCAGCTGGGAGGAATCAGCAGCCAAGTGGAGAGGGGAGGGGGAGGAGACTGACAGAGGCAGCATGACAGAGAGAGCGCTGAGGTTAATCTAAATGTCTGAAATTTTTTTTTTTGTAAAATTGCTTAAAAATCCCTAATATATGAACATTTTGCAAAGATATTTAGTGTGTTGCTTAAATACTAGCTAAACTCCAAAATAGCCTCAAATTTCTCAGTAAACTAAATTAGTCAAAAATATTAGCCTGTTGCTAAAATATTAGTTAAACTCCAAATTTTTTGAAAATTACTATGAAAAAATGAAAACATATCACAAGAATATTTATAAAGGCTTGTTGCTAATCTACTTAAATTTTCTTTTTTTTCATTAATTTTCTATGGTGCATATTTTGCTCAATATTTAAAAAACTATAAAGTTTATGAATACCAAAAATATAAGCAGTAATGTTCTGAACAAGCTGAATGTTTCGATAGCAAGATTACTGAAATTGCTGAAAGTGTGATGAAGATTTTAAGTGCCGAACAAATTTACAGAAAGGAGCAGAAGAATCACTATAATGTGAATGCTTACTAAACATTCACACAAAGAAGGGCCCCTTTTTTGGAGGTTAATGTGGGACATCTTTCAAACTCAGTCACAGAGTCACAGAAACACTACGGAAGTGGCTGTCATGCAGACCCAGTCCCCGAGGTGAGATAGAAGCCCCGGTGACGGGGAAATATTTGATTAGAATAATCTCATAAACCAGACATAGAGATGTGATTACCAATGTTTTTATAGAACTATTCACAAAAAAAATGAACCTGATCTCTCGACATAACCCTCTCAAACTTCCACACATTGTAAGTGACACACAGACACCACTCCATGTCAGGCCTAGAACAGGCTTGAAGCTCCTCCCACACGCGGCCAAAGTGTCAAACTCAGAAACACATTTTTTGACAAGCGACGAGCAGAAAACTTGCTGCACGGCAAAAGGGGGGCAGGTCACACAACTTTGCCATGCGAATTGTATTCAGTGTGAATACACCTTAAGGCCCAGTCCGAATTCTTCCCTTCTCCCTCCCCTAAAATTTAAGGGGCATTTTTAGTGCAAGTGTGTCCGGAATTTTTTTATGTAAAATCCAAGAGAAAACTAGCACTTTTTTCACAAATCCTTTTAGCAGTTTGTCAAGAACTGCTCAGAAAGATAAAAATACTTTTCTTAAGTGTTTTAAGGACACTGAACCCTGAATTGCCTCTGGTGGGAGGTTGGCGCCAGTGTTCGGCAGCGGAGCCACCACCAGTGTGTGAATGTGTGTGTGAATGGGTGAATGGGTCTGTGACTGTGAAGCGCTTTGGGCCCTCGAAGGAGGGTAGAAAGCGCTATACAAGTATACACCATTTAAATCACTTTCACAGTTTGTCTTTGCAGAGCTGGAAGTTGGAGTTCTGGTTTGAAACATGAGCAGGTCTAAAGGTGAAGAATTGGTAAATCTGACCACACTTTAGTCTGGAGACTGTTTAAATTCAACAAAACAAAACGTATATTTGTTTACTTGAGAGCTTTCAAGCGGACAGTGAATTATCTGCATGATGCTCGCTGGTCTTGCAGCAAACTTCCTGTGTTTTCTGAGCTGTGAGACCACACTTTCCACTCAGGTAACTGTCACTGAACAAGCTGCACCCCCAGTAAAAGACACACACGTGGGGAAGTATGAGAAAACCGCAAAAAACAAAGTTTAGTCCTCTGAGGTTACAAAGCGTATGTCATGTTGATTTCAACGGCATTGATCACACGCATCAGAAAAAGTTTGGTTTAGATAGAAATAGATTTATTTACAGAAGGTTAGAAGACTATGGGTAAAAACATGATGAGGAGTAGCTGGTGGAGATCTTCATTCACTCTCTTTGTCCTCCACTTTCTCAAAGTAGGCCAGAGAGTTGTATAGTGGAACCTGGCACTGAAAGAAGAACATTTAAGAAGTTAATGCCATTTACAGAAATGCAACCTCAGATGTGTCATGAATGACAAATCCATGACAGGGTTGTATTTTTCTTCACTAAAGCCTCTCACCCACTGAGAAGACCCTCTGGAGGAGCTGGTGCTGTGCTTCTCCATCTCTGCTCCCGTAGAATCAAAGTGAAGAACATAGATCACCTCGGATGTGTATCCTAAGGCAGACACAAGTAGAGCAGCTTAGGTTTGCTCAAGGAAGAAAAAAACTTTACACATCAAGCCTTTAGTTTGTTTTTTAGGTTTCTCCCTGCTTCATACGTTTCTGCTGGTACTTCTCATATCAGATTCACAGGTGTTGAAATTAATAGCTGAATCCGAATTCTTTCCCTACCCCTACATCTTCTCACTACCTCTTCAATTGCCGGGGTATCTGGAGGGGTAATGGTGTCTGAAGTCATTTTTTAATTGTTCATGACATTGAAGGTTAGCAACATCCCATTTTGAAGAAACTCCTTCTATAATTTTCTGTTTGGAGGGATAAATGTAGGGATAGGGAGAAGACGTAGCGGAAAAGGAGGAATTTGGATTTGTCCAATGCGTGTCCATAAAAGGTCTTGGAGTTTCTGGACTCCCATCAGCCCCTTGCATCCCTGTTGAACTAACATTTCCAGATCCTGAGTCATGGGGAAAGTTAAAGAGCTGTTAAAAAAAATCTATGGGAAAAGGTAACTGAACTGTACAAAACAGGAAAATGATAGGATAAGACATCCAAGGAGCTGAGAATACAAGCCAGCAGTGTTCAAATGTTGATCAAGAAGTGGAAAGTGAGGGATTAGGTTGATACCAAACCACATTCACAGTAATTTCTGTCACAACTACCAGAAAAATGTTTACGGATGCAAGGAAACTGTCAGGGATGGTGGTGTAGGACCCAAATGCAGGAGACCAGATTTGGTGGCAAAAGCAAACATTTACTAAATAAACTCAAACATGACAAAACCAGGAGAACAAACCAGTGACAGAACAGAGCAGATGACAATGAGAAAAAAAAAAAAAAAAAAGACACTTAAATACACTGAGGTTGATTAACTAAATAAAAGCAGCCGTGGATGATTAACCTGAACAAGGTGGGTCTGATGGGGAAAACAGAACATGACAAAACCGAAGCACTAGATCATGACAGAAACACCTGCAAAAACCAAAGCTGTGATCCAGAACTCTGAAAAACTGTTATGGATGTTTCAAGATGTACAATAATGAGACACCCGAGAAATGGGGTGTATGTTCAAGTCACCAGAAGAAACCTTTTTTGCTCAAATGCCACAAAATAGCTGGCTCACAATATGCCAATCAGCTCAGACACAAGCCTGCAAAATCTGGACCGAAGTCATTTGGAGTGATGAGACCAAGATTCAACTTTTTGGGCCTCCTCAGTCCTCTCAGTGTCCCACTTCTTCTTAGCTAGTCTCTTATTCCGTACACACTCCTGCACCTCCTCATTCCACCACCAAGTCTCCTTATCAACTTTCGTTCCTGATGACACACCAAGTACACTCCTACCTGTCTCCCTGATCACATTAGCTGTAGTTATCCAGTGATCTGGGAGTACCTCCTGACCACCCAGAGCCTGTTTCAACTGTTCCTTAAAAGTCATGCAACAATCTTCTTTTTTCAGCTTCCACCAGTTTGTCCTCTTCTCTGTCTTTGCCCTCTCTTTCTTCATCTTCTTCACCACCAGAGTCATCCTACACACCACCATCCTGTGCTGTCTGGAAACACTCTCACCAACCACTACTTTACAGTCACTGATCTCCTTCAGATTACACCGTCTACACAAGATGTAGTCTATCTGTGTGCTTCTACCTCCGCTCTTATAGGTCACTCTATGTTCCTGTCTCTTCTCAAAGAATGTATTCACTATCGCCATTTCCATCTTTTTTGCAAAATCCACCACCATCTGTCCTTCTACATTCCTCTCCTGGATACCAAACCTGCCCATCACCTCGGTTTCCTGCACCAACATGACCATTGAAATCTCCACCAATGACAAGTCTCTCATTTCCAGGGATGCTCATCATCACTTCATCAAGATCCAACCAGAACTTCTCCTTCTCTTCCAGCTCACATCCTACATGTGGGGCATACCCACTAACAACATTAAACACCACACCCTCCATTTCTATCTTCAGACTCATCACTCTATCTGACACTCTTTTTGCCTCCACAACACTCCGAACAAACTCCTCCTTTAAGATCACTCCATCCATCCATCTTCTTCCGCTTTATCCGAGACCGGGTCGCAGAGGCAGCAGTCTAAGCAAAGATGCCCAGACTTCCCTCTCCTCGGCCACCTCCTCCAGCTCCCCTGGGGGGACCCCAAGGGGGTTCACAGGCCAGCCGAGAAACATAGTCTCTCCAGCGTGTCCTGGGTCTTCCCCAGGGCCTCCGCCCAGTGGGACATGCCTGGAACACCTCTCCAGGGAGGCGTCAAGGAGGCAGATGCCCAAGCCACCTCAACTGGCTCCTCTCGTTGCGGAGGAGAAGCGGCTCCCGAGCTCTCACCGGGTGACTGAGCTCCTCACCCTATCTCTAAGGGAGCGCCAAGCCACCCTCCGGAGAAAACTCATTTCAGCCGCTTGTAGTCGGGATCTCGTTCTTTCGATCACGACCCAGAGCTCATGACCATAGGTGAGTACTGGAACGAAGATCGACCGGTAAATCGAGAGCGTTGCTTTCTGGCTCAGCTCTCTTTTCACCACAACGGACCGGTACAGCGACCGCAAAATGGCAAAAGCCGCTCCAATCCGCCTGTTGATCTCACACTCCGATCTTCCCTCACTCGTGAACAAGACCCCAAGATATTTAACCTCCTCCACCTGAGGCAGGAGCACTCCACCCACCCAGAGAGGGCAAACTACCTTTCTCCGGTCGAGAACCATGGCCTCAGATTTAGCAGTGCTGACCCTCATCCCAGCCACTTCACACTCGGCTGCAAACTGCTCCAATGCATGCTGGAGGTCCTGGCTCGATGGAGCCAACAGAACAACATAATGTGCAAAGAGCAGAGATGAAATCCTGTAGTTCCCAAACCAGATCCCCTCCAGCCCCTGACTGCGCCTAGAAATTCTGTCCATAAAGACTATGAACAGAACCAAGCTCCTGCTCCGGTTGTACAGGTCGAACATGGTATTCGTTATGGACAAACTATGGTGAAAAACTATGACAAGATAACTCCTACTCCATTTCTCTTCCCATCTCCACCATGATAGAACAACTTTAACCCTGCTCCTAAGCTTCTAGCCTTGCTACCTTTCCACCTGGTCTCCTGGACACACAGTATGTCTACCTTTCTCATCTGCATCATGTCCACTAACTCTCTACCCTTTCCTGTCATAGTTCCAACATTCAAAGTCCCAACTCTAAGTCCAACACTCTTGACTTTCCTCTTCTCTCTCTTCCTACGAAGCTGCCTTCCTCCTCTCCTTCTTCCACCAACAGTAGTCCAATTTTCACCAGTACCCTGTCGGTGAACAGCACCGATGGCGGTCATTGTTAACCCGGGCCTCGACCGATCCGGTAGGGATTTCGTAGGTCTGATTTGCATATTTGATTTGGCAAAGATTTTATGTCGGATGCCCTTCCTGACACAACCCTCTGTATTTATCCGGGCTTGGGACCGGCACAATGAGACCCTGGCTTGGGCCCCCTCGTGGCTACATTAAATTAAACAAAACAACTAGCGCGTAAATATTAGGCTACCTCAAAAACAGCCTAAAAAATGAAGCCCAAATTACCCAAAACAGCTGATATGTATAAGCTAAACTCTAAAAAATCTTTGTACATACAAAATAGTCTCCACATTTAAACTAAACATAATGTACTCAATTCAACTGTAACAGCAGCTCACACGCTCCATCATACAAACCCATTCAGATAAAGACTTTCATTCTGTCGCACAAATGGTTAGTGCTAAGGTGAGCTGACACCTGTGCTCAGGTGAGTGTTTATGTTTCGCTGAGGTGGATGGTGATGGAATGTACTCAGGGGGGGAGCGCCCGGCCATCCCCACGCCAAGACCCAGCAGGTGTAGCCAAGACCCTCCAACAACCGCCATGGAGCCGCGGAGAGAAACCGCCCGCCGGGCAATCCCGCCGAGCACCCGGACCAGGGGACGCAGGAGCGCTGCAAAGGCCCCCCACACCCAAGAGCAGGAAGGCACAGGAACACGGAGAGTGCAGGCCCCAGCCCAGCCAGAGGAGCAGCCCCCCCACCCCG
>NC_050529.1:21524026-21551402 GCF_002922805.2 Oryzias melastigma
AGCCCACCACCACCCAGTGGTGCCGAGGACCCCCCTGCCCCACCCCAGGTACGAGCCAGGGCCCCCCAAGGGCAACCCACCCCTGGACACCCCAAGGCTCCGATGTAGATTGATCCCCTGCTAGATCTTAAATCTCGGGGATCCCACTCCCGGGGTGGGGAGGAGACCGCCGGGCCCAGGAGACCGGCACCCAAGAGACTAGACCACCAGGCCGAGGTTCCAAGCCCCCCCCGCCAGGGATGGGGTAGGGTACAGAAGGTCGAAGGTCCCACCTTCCTTGTGTGATGCATGCTTGTTTGCTTGTTAGAGTGTATATTTGTGGTGTTGGAGGTGTGTGTACTAAAGGGTGCAGTTAAAATTGGTGAGAAAGCCTTAACAGGGCACCTCCTGATTTCTCGCAGAGATGCCCCGTCACCCTCCCACCAGCGGCCCTACATGTCTATGGTGCGGTTAAAATTGGCAGGAGGGGCACTGAAAGGACATCGACTGTTTGCTGGCAGTGATGTCCAAGCACCCCCCCACCAAGGGTCCTAAATGTCTAAGGTGCAAATAAAATCGAGGGGAGGGGCAAATCCATGCAGCGGCCACAGGAGGGGAGCCACTGGCAGGTAGTCCACCCCCCGCAGCGCACTGCAATACAGACACCCTCCCCTTCACCTTAATGCATGTTTGTGTGAGGAAGGGGATATGTTGGGGTCAGTTGGCAGACTGACCCCCGATGGCAGACCCCTGTCCCCCCGCCCACTGATGAAATTTTTAAAGAGGTGCAGTTCTCGAGAGCAGGGACCAGAACCCGCACCACTGAGACCTGGACACCCCCAGGCTCCGATGTAGTTTAATCCCCTGCTCTAGATCTTAGATCTCAGGGATCCCACTCCCGGCGTGGAGAGGAGACCGCCGGGCCCAGGAGACCGGCACCCAAGAGACAAGACCACCAGGCCGAGGCACCCCCCCACCCCAAACCACCCCCCGCCAGGGATGGGGTAGAAGACTGAAGGTCCCACCTTCCTTGTGTGATGTATGTTTGTGTGTGTGTGTTTGTTAGTGATTATTTTGTGGTGTTAGAAATGTGTGTACTAAAGGGTGCAGTTAAAATTGGTGAGTACGGCATTGACAGGACATCTCCTGATTGCTCACAGAAATGCCCCGTCACCCTCTCACCAACGGCCCTACATGTCTAATGTATAATTAAAACCAAGGGGAGGGGCAAACCAATCCAGCATCCACAGGAGGGGGTCCACTGGCAAGTAGTCCACCCCCCACAGCGCGATACAAGACGACCACCCTCCCCATCACCCTAATGCAAGTTTGTATGAGAAATGGGGACAGGTTGGGGGCAGCTGGCAGACTGACCCCCGATGGTGGACCGCAGTCCCACCGTGATTAAACATGATTTTTTTTTTAACTTGTCCTGTCCAACAGCTGAGCCAACAGATGCGGGCTGAGCATCTAGTGTTGGACAGATTTTACTGTCACAACAGGGATTTATAGAGTATAAACCAATATTGTATTCAATGCTAAACTTTATTTATATAGATTATGTTTTGTTTGTTGTTTGTTTTGTTGGACCGGACGGAAAAGAAAAAGAGTAGGGGAGGGGGTTTGAGAAAAAAGAAGATGGCAACACAGGAAAGCAACATCATAAAACATCCAGGTCTAAATAGTGAACTAGAATGGGCGGGGCCTGTCTACACACACACTCTGTAGTTGCAAACACATCTGTTGGTTGACATAGTCGAAACATTTGAACTAATCAGAATGTACACAGTATAACTGCAGCTCACACACTTAATCATACAAATCGACACAAATAAAGCCTTTCATTCTGCCACACAAACTATTAGTGCAAACGTGAGCTGACACCTGTGCTCAGGTGAGTGTTTATGCTTTCCTAATGTGGATAAAGATGGAATGTACAAAGGGGATTAAACACGATTTTTAAGATTTCTAAGATTCCCATTTTTGTAGTTTTCTAGAAGAAGCCAAATCGTCTTCCTCTCTAAGTTCTTCAAGTCTTAAGATTAAGCTTTTCGCGCGTTTTCTTTCTCTTTCAACATTTTTGTCTCCAGCTAATTTCCTAGACTAATTCCAACATTTTTAGAATTCTTGAGGCTTTTATTTTGAAACTAATTTTTAACACAAGACCATTTGATAAGTTTCATTGTTCAGCCAGCTTTGCAACTTATACGTTTTGGTCACAAAACGGAATAGAAAAATCGTTCAACCACCCCAGAAGTTAAGAGACTGAATTGAGCAGAACCAGCATGGTTCTGGTGAGAACCCGCCTTCACTTCTACACCTGGGTGTAGACCTCGCCTCCATGGGATTAACCACCCTTTTGGGACGGATCCGGAACCAGATCTACAGTACAGACTACTGGTAGTTAGAGTAAAGATTACCTTTGATTTTGGAAATGTAACATCTTTGCCCCGTTTTAATTCCCCCTTTTGAGAAAAGCCTACATCCTCCACTCAACCACACACTTAGCATCCCTCATTCCAATATTTAGATTTTATCTTCCTTTTATTTTCATTTATCGATTTGTAGTTATTAGCTGAAACCTATATTCTATGTTCCACATATGTTGATTGCTTTCCATGCTTTTACATCCAGTATTTCTGCTTGTTTAACCTCATGTTATTCAATAAATATTAAAATGGATATCTTTGTTCAGATATCATTATTACTTTTTCATGGTAAAGTCAATTCAAAGGGTACAAACGACCTAAAGATGAGAGACTGATTGATTGATTATTACGTTATTGAGTAGAGGAAGCAGCTGATCATTAATGAGTAATATTTTTCCTTCATTATAAAGGTGGTACCCTGAGGATAAATTTATTAAATTTCCAGTTTAAGAAAATTATAATTTTTCAACCACCTTTGGGAAAGCATATTTCATATGCCCTCCATCTGTGTAAACAATTGAAAAAAAGGAATATTTTTCTGGTATTACAGTTAAGTGACAAATAGATTAATCCTTAACCCCTTCACAGCACTAATTCATAACGTATCATTGAATCCAGGACTCCACTTAATTTGGCATCAGCATGAATGGAACAAATATTGATGAATATTTTTTCCTGTATTTGGAAAATAAACATGAAAAACATGAGATGAAATCAATTCATCAATGAACTCGATCAATCTTTACACTTCTTTTAGAGAGTGTTACATAATGTAATATCAAGTATTGTAATTAATTCCTTTGTTTGGTTGGTGTTTGATGGATCATTTTCAAGATTCATCATTTTGAACCTTATATTTATTATTTCAAAATACATGACTGCAAACACTTGTGCACCGTTTTTCAGTACCTTTGCTCTTTTGAGGCCAGCAGAAACAGATGGTGGTGATCAGGATCAATGGCAACGCCACGGCCAGAGCAGCTATGGTGGTGAATGAAAGTTTTCTTGGTGGAGGTTCTTCCTTATCTAGATCCCAAAAAAACATAAAAACATAAAATCAAATACGAACATAATACAGATAATAATTAACTTTGATCTCTGAATGCTGTTACAGAAGATTTCGATGGTCAACAAACCTCTAAGTTTTACCTATAAATGTGTTCTTCTAGATAGAAAACGTTTGATGTGATGTTAGGGTTTGTCACTGACCTCCTGTCGGCGCGTCTCTCTGCTCCTCTGTGGCGTTTCCTCTGATGATCGTTACGTTTCCTTCAAGTTCAGTAAAAACTGGTATCTCAATTAAAACTTTACATGTGTAAATGTCCCAGCTCTGACTATAGAAGTTTGATAAGGTTGAATTAAGACATTTGACACGTTCACCTTTAAGGTAAATCACATCTTCAGCAATTTTTGTTTTATTTTTAAACCAAAGCACTCGTCCTCTTTTAATGCTCTTTGCTACGCAGCAGCTGATGTTCACCGTCTCTCTCTCAGAGACTTTAAAGTCTGCAGTTTGTGAGTTTTGGTGCAAGTTTGATGAAAAACCTGCAAACAGACACAAGAGATTTTAATGTGGTTTAAACATCAACACTCAGGATGTCGGAAACGCCAACAGGAGCTGTAGTTAAAGCACTAAAACTAGAGCAAAATTAGACTTTTAGAGACAGTAAATGTGGATTAAATGTTGAAAAATGTTGTAATTTAAATTATACTTACTTAAAGAGAAACACACAACTAAAAGGAGGCTGATCAGTAACGGCTTCATCTTTCCTCTTTCATTCATCATGCAAGACTGACGCACATCTCAACTTCTTTAGCTTAGCCCCGCCCCTTCTACCTAGCATGGTTTTCCTTTCCTTCACTCAGTCATGAACTTTATTTTCACTGCAGCATGAAGTGTTGCATCACAGTGATGCTCTGACCTTTAAATGCAGCTTTATCTTCACGATAAAAGGAAGTGGTGTTCCACAGGGTCCTGCTTTAGAGCCCTTAGTTTTCTTGTTTTTTTCACATTTGTTTCCGTCATGAAACTGTGAAGATGAGTCTATGTGCATCCATAACATGTATTGGTTGGCTCAAGTTAGATGATTGCACTGATATATGTGCATGTACATATCATGCATATATTTCCAGACCCACAATAGTCTTTCCGTTTAGTCTGGATGCACATACTGGAGCCTGAACAAAACAAGGAGCTCGGTTAAGAGAAAATATAGAAATTAGAAAATTGTCAAAGAATGTTTATTTTAGGAGATGAATCTTTTGAATGATTTTGCAGTTTCCACAGGCCACCAGTGATTGAAGTAATGGGGGGCATGGTGCAGAGATAGAGCGGTTGACGTCTGAACGGAACATTGTAGATGTGGTTCCCCCCTTGCCCACTCATTGAAGTGCTCTTGCCTAAAACACTCATTGAATTTGGTTGTCATAGATTGGTGTTAGGGTTCGGCAGCAGAGCCAAAATCAGTGTGAGAAAGTATGAGGCAAGGCAAGGCAAGGCAAGGCAAGTTTATTTGTATAGCACATTTCATGTACAGAGACAATTCAAAGTGCTTTACATAAAACATTAAAAGAAACAATCAAAAGAAATAGTAAAAATGTCATTCATCATCATTCAAATCATTAAAATAAAATTAAAAGAAAGTTAAAAGATTTTAATTTAAAACAAGCATAGATAGAGAGTGCGGACGTAAACTTTTGAATACATATTAATCAAACACAACTGAGAACAGGTGAGTCTTTAACCTGGATTTAAATACACTGAGTGTTTCAGCAGATCTAAGGTTTTCTGGAAGTCTGTTCCAGATCTGTGGTGCATAGAAGCTGAATGCAGCTTCTCCATGTTTAGTTCTGACTCTAGGAACTGATAAAAGACCGGATCCTGATGACCGGAGAGGTCTGGCTGGTACATACTGGGTCAGGAGGTCAGTCATGTATTTTGGTGCTAAACCATTCAAAGCTTTATAAACCAGTAACAGAACTTTAAAGTCTATCCTCTGACAGACAGGTAACCAGTGTAAAGACCTCAGAACTGGACTGATGTGGTCTACTTTCTTGGTCCTTGTGAGAACCCGAGCAGCAGAGTTCTGAATAAGCTGCAGTTTCCTGATGGATTTTTTTGGTAGTCCTGTAAAAACACTGTTACAGTAATCAAGTCGACTAAAGATGAAAGCATGCACTAGTTTCTCCAGGTCCTGCTTAGACATCAGATCTTTAATCCTTGAGATATTTTTGAGATGATAATAGGCTGATTTAGTGACTGCCTTAATGTGTTTATCAAAATTTAGGTCTGTGTCTATCACTACACCCAAGTTTCTGGCCTGGTTGGTAGTTTTTAGTTGAATAGATTGAAGCTCTGTAGTGACGTCTAACCTTTTTTCTTTAGCCCCAAAGACAATAACCTCAGTTTTGTTTTTGTTTAATTGAAGTAAGTTGTGACACATCCAGTCATTAATGTCCTCAATGCATTTACCAAGAGCCTGTACAGGGCCTCGGTCTCCTGGTGTCAGTCTAATATATATCTGTGTGTCATCTGCATAGCTATGGTAACTAATGTTGTTGTTCTTTATAACCTGGGCCAGTGGGAGCATGTAGATGTTAAATAGAAGTGGTCCCAGGATGGAGCCTTGGGGCACTCCACATGTAATTTCTATTGGCTCAGAAGTGAAGTTACCAATTGACACAAAATATTTCCTGTTTTCTAAGTACGTTTTGAACCAGTTTAGTACTGGCCCAGTGAGACCCACCCAGTTTTCCAGTCGTCTGAGTAGTATTGCGTGGTCGACTGTATCAAACGCAGCACTGAGATCCAGTAAAACTAGCACTGACATATTTCCACTGTCTGTATTCAAACGTATGTCATTAGTCACTTTGGTCAGAGCCGTTTCAGTGCTGTGGTTCTGTCTGAAGCCGGACTGGAAGACATCATAGCAGTTGTTATTTATTAGGAATTCATTTAACTGATGGAAAACAGCTTTTTCAATGATCTTACTTAAAAATGGCAGGTTTGATATCGGTCTGTAGTTGTTCATTTGAGTTTTGTCTAGACTGTCCTTTTTTAGGAGAGGTTTGATTACAGCTGTTTTCAGTGGTTCTGGGAAAACACCAGATGTTAATGACAAGTTGACAATCTGGAGCAGGGCTGGTTCCAGGATCTTTGAAACTTTTTTGAAAAAGCTTGTGGGTAGAATATCCAGACAGCAGGAGGAGGAGTTCAGTTGACATAGAATGTCCTGCAGTTCTTTACTGTTTATGGGTTGAAACTGAGCCATTGGGTTTAAACTGGTTTCTAGTGGATAGGGTTCATATCCTGAACTTGTAGTTGGTGAAACAATTGTTTGTCTAATGTTTTTGATTTTGTCCCTGAAGAATTTGGCAAAGTCATTACAGGCTTTGGTGGAGTAAAGTTCTGGTGCCACTGACACAGGGGGTTTTGTCAACCTGTCGACTATATTAAATAAGGCCCGAGCATTATGGGAGTTTTTGGTAATAATTTCAGAAAAATAGGACTTTCTTGCATTGCTCAGTTGTAAATTATATAAGTGAAGTTTCTCTTTATAGATGTCATAATCTACCTGTAGTTTAGATTTCCGCCACCTGCGTTCAGATTTCCGACATTCTCTTTTTCCGTTCTTTACCACAATGGAGTTTCTCCATGGAGATTTTTTCCTACCAGAGATCACCTTCACCTTAAGTGTGTAGGTGAATGGGACTGTGACTGTAGGGCACTTTGGGATTTCTAAGAAGGTAGTAAAGTCCTATATAAATTTAAATTCAGTAATTCTCCAAGTAAAAAAGACATAAATGCGTTTCTTTGCACAATTCTGGGAAAGTCTTAGCTAGATTTAAGCAGATAGAAATGGTTCTAAAACTTGATGGATGAGCCAGAACAAATGCTTGAAGTGTTCTGGTAAGTGACCTCAAATAAGAGAGAAACAACACGGAAGCTGGACAAATGCGGCGCGGAGGGTCCGCGCGGTGCAGCGCAACGTTTCGGCGTCTGGCCTATTTTTTGCGCGAGCCGCGAGCGCTCCGCGTCAATACAGGCAGGAAGTTGCATCAAAATACATGAGAAAATCTGATTTATTTTCAAAATAGAACCAATTTTCCACAATAAAACGCAGCGATTGAAAAATGTGATCATGTTTTTTTGTCTAAACAGACTGTAGAGATGAAAATATACATACAATCAAAACACACAGACACGCGTGCGCGAGAGCCTCCACCCCGCACACCACAGATCTCCGGAGCGGGTGTGCTGGGCTGCAGGGTTCTGGGAGGAAAAAAAGCAGGGCAGACAGGCCCCCAAGGCAGTGGGGGCACACTGGAGCGGGGCACGGGGCTGCGTTTGAACGAGAGAGAGGCAGAGGAGCGGTTCTTCTTGGAAGAAACATCAGGTAATATTTTTAGTTTATTAATTTACCGACGGAAACACGTGGGAGCGCGTGCGTGCACACAGACACACAACAAAACAGACAGACACGCACACGCGCGCACAAACCGATCAATGAAGTGGGCCGACTGCGGAGCTGGGGGGCGGGGTCTGTGTCAACAGGGGCAGAGACCATCCCCTTTTAGCAGAAACACGGGGTGATATCTTGGTTAGTGACCATGATGGCATCAAAAGCAATAGCTCTAGCAGAAGCGCCTGTCGACCGTCGCGGAAAAAATTTGCGTCTGGTGTGACCAATAGAGCGCCAGTGTGACTCCGGCGTCAGGCCGCGGGCCGAACAGGATAAACATTTACTGAATTCCCTAAAACTACAATTGCAAAAAAGTTAAAATCGTATTTTTTAACATTATTATGAACTAGATATATAGCATTACCTGTGATAACGCAAGTGTGAATGTTGTAAGCTGAATTTGGCCGCTGAAGATGCAGAAATGGATAACAAGAAATGCTGAAGCTGATAGTTGAAAATGCTAAAGTTAATAGTCAGCTAAGATATTAGTTATATGCCTAAGTGGCCTAAAAAACAACAAAGATGAAAAAGGTTAGCCAAAACAGCTAGCATGTAGCTGAAAAAATGTAGCCAAAATATTAGCTAAACTCCTTAATAACCTAAAAAGTCTTAATAAATGCCAAAATAGTACAAAAATACAGTAAACGGCACATTTTAAAACTTTCACTTTTTAACATAATTCTGAATAATAAAAAGGCAGCAATAATATTCCAGAATACATGAACTTAAACCTTAAATAACTTTCAATATTTCATTGTAAATATATATATATATATATATATATATAAATATCTATATATATCTTGTCAAAATTATACAAGTTAGAAATGAGCGCAAGATAAAATAGGGCCAATAATAAGAATAAAATAAAATGATCTGGAGGGTATAATTACTCGAAGGGCCAGATCCGGCCCCCGGGTTTTGACTTTGACACGTGTTCTATGTCATCATAACCAAGGTTTCTTAGTAATTCTTGTTTTTAACTTTCCTCCTTCTTTCAGCTAATCCCACGAGTGACCTTTGAATTAATTATTTGTTTTCTCCATAGACCTCGAAAGTGAGACTTCAAAAACATCAAACTGTTTAAGAAATGCTGGTGGACTCATAGTCTGATCATATTCTATCGTAGATGGCATGGAAGGATGAGAATCACCATCACAGCAGTAAAATGTCTGCAGTGATGTGTCTCTGTTAAATGTCATGTGATGAAAGCATCTGATTAAATCTGTAGGTGTTCACATGCAGCTACATCGACATGATTTTCCCCTCAAACATTCACATGTTGATTCAAATAAACATCGGTTTTGTGCACATTTTCCTTGCCGCTTCTGACCACTTCATGCCCGTCTTTCCATCTTTCGATTGCTCACTTTAAGGGTCGCATTCATCTCTCTCCGTTCAACCCTCTCCTTCACACCATATGGGTAAAAAACTTTCTATTCTTGCTGTCATGCGGAAAAATTAACGACTATCCCCTCACAAGACGATACCACCTTCACACCACTGAAAGTACAGGGACTGGAGTTTTTTAGCACTGAAACTCAACGACTCTCCATTGCTTTGGAAGACCTTCAGAGGTGGTTGACTGACTCTTGCCTTTACTTGAATATAAAAAAAAAGTGTGCATGTTCTTTTCTAAAACATCTTCAAGCCTGTCTCCTGCAAAGATTTACTTGAAAGGAAATGAATTAGAGCATGTCGAATATTTTAAATACCTTGGTGTGATGCTGGACTCAAAACTTTCTTTTAAAAAGCATGTTAAAAATATTGTAAAAACTGTCAATTTTAATTTGCATAATTTTAAACATATCAGAGCATCGTTGACAGATGAAGCAGCACATGTATATTTACATTCACTGATTTTATCCCACATAAATGATTGTATCACCACTTGGTCATTTGCTGGTACCACTGTCCTTAGACCTCTTGAATCCTGCTACAAAAGAGCTCTGAAGGTCCTGGATAAGAAGCCTCGCTTTTACCATCACTGTCACATTCTCCACAAATACCAACTCCTGAGCTTTGATAATCTTAAGCAGTTTAAGTCAGCCTGTCTTGTTTATAAAGTTCTACATGGTTCAGCCCCCCCACCATTAAATGAATTCATTAAGCAGAAATCACTCAGAGGCTCCTCCAGAATAACTCGGGCTTTTGTTAGAGGTGACCGTGAGGTCCCATTTAGACGAACCTCCTTCTCACAAAATGTATTTTCATTCCAGGGCTCAACCTTCTGGAACAGAATACCAATAATAATAAGAGAAAGTGAAAATTTTGTCATTTTTCAAAAACAGCTGAAACAGTGGCTTTTGGAGTCTCAAATCTGCAATCACAAACGACCAGAAATAAGAAAACTCTTACAAAGCAAGCTCCGATTTTTAAAAAAATTATATATGTTTAAATCTTTTCTGTATTTTATTTGTTTTATTTTGTACACTGTATTTAACCTGTGTTTTACAATTGTATGTGTAGTGTTTATCTCTTAAATTCTGTTTTATTTCTTTTAACATCAACCTGCTAAGGGACTCCAGATGGAAATTAGCCTGAGGCTATAATCTGGCATATTTACGTTTGTTTTAATGTTCATTAATGTGCACTGTCCCTTTCTCAATAAAGTTATACAAAACTGAGAAAAGAGCAATGACCATTTTAAATAAGAAGCAGAAGATTTTTTTTTTAAATATCTAATTAGTTTGTGTGAAATGACTAGCCTTGGCACGGCTGATACAACAAAAAAGCTTAGCCCCTTTGAAAATAATGTTTTAAAAGGTTCACCTCTGAAAGTCCTTTAAAGTCAAGTTGAATTTCGGCAATAGATGTACCTTAAGGCAGATGGGCTACAGCGGCAGAAACCACATGCAGTGCCACTTCTGTCAGCTAAGAACAGGAAACTGAGGCTACAATGAAGAAACACAACCTAACTCCTGAAGTGGTCAAAACATGTGTTGCATCCGTCTGTGCTAACACTCCACTCGTCTCACTAGCTCCCCGTGACCTTATTTTAGAACTGATTAAAAACCAGTCTCAATTAAGTTGCTCCAATAAAATCTCAAAAGATAAGAATCAAACCAAAACCCCCTTTGAAAAATTAGGAAATTAAACAATTGAAGAGACGATGCAGAGCTGCTGAAAGACGATGGAGAAAACAGAAACTATACCAAAATCAACAAAAACTTTTTTAATCAATCAGTAAACAAACTAGGAACTCATACTCATACAAATATCATCTCTGAAAATAAAAACTACCCTAGAGCTCTGTTCACCGCAATTGAATCTCTGACGTGAATAAAAACAAAAGCTACCGCATCATTGTGTGAGGACTTTGTTGACCACTACAGAAGCAAAATTGTTTCTGTCCAATCAAGCATAAAAAATGAACAAAAAAGCATTTTTATTGTAAAGGATGTCTTGATCTTTCCGGAGGAAACACTGGACAGTTTTGACCTGGTTGAAGCTGCAACACTTGGTCGAGTTTTCACCCAAGTTAATCCAACAACCTGTTTTTTTTTTAGATCCCATCCCCACATTACTTTTGAAATTAGTTTATGGGTCTTTTGAATGTGAGAATTTAAATATCATGAACTGATCTCTTCAAACGGGGAATTTTCTTACTTCCTTTAGTAACAAAAACATTACTAAAGAGAACCAACTTAGACCCATTTTAATAACTACAGACTAGTGTCCAAATTACCATTTTTACACATTCTTGCATAACGTCTTTGAAATAAACCAGTCTGGTTTCAGACTGAACCAGAGTATTGAGACAGCCCTTTTACAGATCGTTAATGACATCAGGTGTGCCTTGGAATCAGGTCAGATCTCAGTTTTGACTCAACTAGATCTGCCTCTGATACTGCTGATCACCTGATCCTGTTTAACAGAGTAAAGAGTCTTGGCCTTTCTGGGACTGTTCTCAAGTGGTTCACATCCTGTCTCACTGAGAGAAACTTAATGGTAGTATGGGCACTTGCTTTTCTCGGCCCCACAAAATTAAATGTGGTGTGCCTCAAGGTTCCATCCTTGGCCCCTTGCTTTTTTTAACATCTACACGTTTCCTCTGGGGAATGTCATCAGGAGCCACAACATCAGCTTTCAATGATACCCAGCTATCAAGGATGTCAAATAATTTTCTGCAGCTCAACCACAAGAAACTGAAATTTTAGTTAATAGGCCCTGAAGCAAAGAGAGAGAAACCGTTTTTTAAGTTAAAAGAGCTTTCATTAAGTTACTCAGAAACAGTCAGAAACCTGGGCATTATTTTTGGCTCTAAGATAACTTTTAGTCCTCATATTAAACATGTGGTTAAAACAGGTTTTCATCATTTTAGAAATTTGGCATGGGTCCGCCCACTACTCTCTCTTATGGAGATGCTAATGCATGGTTTTATCACAAATAGAATTGATTGCTATAATGACCTGCTTGCTGGTGAAAAATGTATTACCTAAAAAACAAAAGTTTTTAAAAAAGCAGAAGTTCATGGCGGGAGTTAGAAATGGCAGTGATGTTCGGTCTTCTAGTAACTCTCTAATCGTCTCTAATCTCATAGTGAGCTTCACTGAAGCTGTCAGTGTTTTATCAGAGGTCTGTGGAAAATAAAGACTCCTTTTTGGGTCTGCAGGCCCACAGATTCACAGACGTTGTTTCCACTTCCTGCAGTGAACATGAAGCAGCAGTTCTGTCTGCCCACTCCTTCACTGCAGAACATCAGTAACTGACAGAACAACCGATGCCGAATCTTTTCAATGCAACAGTGAATGAACAGACACAAACCACATTTTGATTATACGGGTACATAAATTATTTACTCACACAGTCAACTTAATATTTACAGTAAAAGAATGTACATATAAACACGGTGAGGAGCAGGAACTGCAGATTCTCATTTGCTTCCTTTGTGTTCCACGTGCTCAAAGTAGTCCAGGGAGTCGTACACCGGAACCTGGCACTGGAAGAAAAAAAAGGAGCTCTTATTTTTTCTGCTTTGTTTTAAACCACATAAAACTGAATTAGTGTGAGAAGTAGAGAGAAACAGGAAGTTTCTTAAAAAAATATTTTGACACAGGAAATCCCCACACACACATCTTCTGACCCCTTCTTCCCATTTGTGGTCATGGTGTTGCTGGGGCCTATCCCAGCTACTGTTGGGTGAGTTCACACACCCGTCTAAGGGGACATTTAGAATCACCAATGAATTATGTTTTTTGGGTTGTGGGAGGAAACCGGAGAAAATCCAGGAGGAGATCATGCACACAGGAAGGTCCCAGCTGGGGTTCAAAAACTATATGGAGATACACCCCCGCAGCCCCCTCAGGGGGGTCAGGAGGGACAGGGTGTACTCTGATAGACGGCGGCTGATGCTCACCCACTGAGAGGAGCCTCTGGAGGAGGTGGTGCTCTGATTGTCCATCTCCATGATGTCTGAGTTGGTGTAGGGACTCTCGTGGATGACCCGGGCCGCATGTCCTGCACAGCAAGACAACACAGACGTTTTTACACCAATTTCAACCAAAAACCTCCCACACGTGTCGTTCGAGTTCTGCAGCTTTTGTTTGGAGGGTCAGCTCACGCAAAACCGGATCCGGCCCTCCAGGTCATTTTATTTTATTGTTATTAATGACCCGATGTTATCTTGTGCTCATTTCTAACTTGTATAATTTTGACAAAATATATTTTTATGGAGAGTAAAATATTGAAAGTTATTTAAGGTTTAAGTTGATTAATTCTGGAATAATATTCCTGCCTTTTTATTATTCATAATTATGTTAAAAAGTTACGGTTTTAAAGTTTTAAAAATTGGCATTCTGATAACTTTTTGGACTATTTTGGCATTTACTAAGATTTTTTTAGGATATTTTGGAGTTTAGATAATATCTCAGCTACATGCTAGATATTTTAGCTAATTTAGACTTTTTTTTTAGTTTTTTCAGATGTTTTGAAATTAAGCTATTTTTCAGCTACATGGTAGCTGTTTAACTAATTTAGGCTTTTTTCAAAATTTTTTAAGCTGTTTTGGAGTTAGGCTAATATTTACATGCTAGCTGTTTTGGCCAATTTAGACTTTTTCAGCTTTTATAGGCTATTTTGAAGTTTATCTATTTTTTCAGCTACATGCTAACTGTTTTGGCTTTTGGAGGGTTTTTTTTTCATTATTTTTTAGGTTAAATTGGCATTTAACTAATATTTTAGCTGGCTATCAGCTTCAGCGTTTTTTGCAATCAATTTCAGCATCTTCAGTGTCCAAATTCACACATTCACACTAGCATTATCACAGGTAATGCTATATATATATATGCTATATATCTAGTTCATAATTATGTTAAAAAGTTACAGTTTTAACGTTTTATAAATCTAGTTTTAGAGTGCTCAATAAATGTTTATCCTGTTCGACCCGTGACCTAAGGTGTGTTTTGGATTTTGGCCCCTTGTGTGATTGAGTTTAACACCCCTGGTTTAGATGGTGGACCACAAGTGAAGCGAAAGTGTAGAAAGTTTTTTTTGCATTCATTTTTCACGGTCCTGTGTGTGTTTTCAAGTTAGACAGTCTTTTTTCCGATTATTTCAACAGAACACACAAAGTAGTTTCTAAGTGTGTACTTTTCCCTATAAGATGTACCATGGCACTAAAATAGGAACAAAAAACAGAATATTTAAACTAAAAAAGAATCTTTTTGTCCAGATTCCATGTTGTTTCTCAGCATCGGATCAGAGCCTCTGATCCGGCCGTTCTGTCAAGTTTTGGAAATCTATGTGGCCCAAGAGTCATAAAGTTTGCCCACACCTGCCTTAGATGCTCAATGCATTGGAAGAGACCCGAACAATTAATAAATATACTAAACAAAATGAAAAATATAAATAATGGAAATTAAATCTATAAAAGCACAGATGTAAAGACAAATCAAGTGCACTCAACTGACTGACAGGTATCACAGAAATAATCAAAAATAGAATTAAAAAATTTAAAATGACAATGAAAATATAATTTAATTTATAGTTAAGTTTATTCTTTTTTTCAATTAAAGATCAACTCTAAAATGAATAAATAGCCTCATTTGAGAACTTTAGATTTTCCTCTGCTGAAGGAAATTTATTAAAAATGAAGGAACAAATAATTAAAATCATCAAAAATGTGGAACAGTTTGTAAAATATGGCAATTGTTTTATCTTGTTGAAACTCCAATCAAGTTTAATTGTCTAACTTCTATTCAAATGAACTCGTAAGAGCAAACAGGTAGAGTGAGCAGATTCAGGAAAAACATTTGAAAAAAGCTCATTTTTGATCTGCTGTTGAATAAAATTGAATTTAAAAAAAAAATTAAAACGTTGTATTTCAATAAAACACTATTTGTTGAAATCAGTCTGAGATATTATATTCTATATTTTCTAAATGCATAATTAGGCTGTTAGTATAATGTTATTACAAGTACTTCCTGCATTTATTGAAGTAGACTTTTTTTGCTATAGTATTAGCGTTTTTTTCAGCTTCTTGACACGTTTATTTCTCTCAAATGTTTCAGCTTTTTTCACTTTTATCATTATTTTGATTTGATGTTGATTTGAGCTTCATGCTGTTTTTCTTTTCTTGTTTGAGTCTTTCTCTAAACATTCAGACATTATCCGAATCGTTTCAGCCGTCCCGCAGCGTTTTCAGCTCTTCCACTCACCGGACAGATTGTTTATTTCCAAACGGCACCATATACAATTACTCCGATCCCTTTCCTCGGCACGTGTTCCTTCTCTTTTAATTGTTCCAGTTTAGAACTTAAACTTCTTCAAGATTCTTTTACAACCTCAGCATTTACTTTTGTCTCTATGAATATTTTTTTTATTGTTTTTATGCTTATAGAACTAGGGATGAAACAATCCTTTCACAATAAAAGCTCCATCCAGGTGTTGCCTTCATTCGATTGATAAAATATGTTTTTTGCACTGCATTTTAGAAGTCTTTAGAAAACATTGGTTTTTATTGACAACTGACATAGATTATTATAACTAATATGTCAGTTTTAAATGTGATTTTATGATATTTGAACTGCTGTTCTTCCTGATATTTTTGTATTGCCCGTGGAAGCAGGAATTATTCTAAAATGTTTAGTTTGACACAAATCCTGAGGTAGAAGTCAGAACACTGCAAACAGTTGTAAAGATTTCAAACTTTGTTTTTAGATATTCAAGACGTTCCACCAGGATGGAGGTTGTTTTTTTTACTATAATCCTTTTCTTAACCCTTTAACTACCCAAAAAAGGAAAAAAATCATCAAAAAGTTTTAGACCCTGCTGCTTATTTCCCTTAAAGAGAAATCAAAGTAAAAAGAAAATAAAAATGAAGAGAAATTTATTTTTATTTTTTCTAAGAATACATAGTGGTTCTGTAAAAGTTACTGTCTGGTGCGTATTAGTTACTATCCAGAATACTCTTTCACTTCCATTTTTAGAAATAAAAACATTCTGGTTAGTACCTGAAAATACATGTTTTTTCTAAAAAATTGAAGTTTTTTTTTTCTCTGGTTACTATCTAGTGCACACCAGTTAGTAACCAGAAACATTTTTTTTTTACTTCAATTTTTTGGAAAAAAAAGTTTTTTTTTCTTCAATGTCCCTTTAGGGCCTCCGTACCTTGTGGAGTAATACACACAATCAATATTTTTAAAAACATGTGCCCCGACATCTGGTTGAGCGGGCAGTAAAGGGTTAAAATCAGCACAATAGAGAATATTTCATGTAACTAAGAGCGAGAATCAAGAAATTGTTATTAAAATTAGTCAAAAAAATTTCTTCAAACTCTTGACGATAGAGAAGCTTGATTTTGTAAAAAAAAAAAAAAAAAGCCTAAAACTTCCCTGTAATCGTTGTTTTGGGGATTATTATTTTAAAATTCAGTTGATGTTGACTTTTGGAAACAACAATATAAAAATGTAGAGTTACAGTATTTTCCAAGTCGAAGCGACAGTTATCAAGGTGGATCAACTTCACTTTTTTTACTGTTGTCGACTAAGTCATTTCCGTTTATTACAATTGTTTTTGTCACTATAATCTAAATAAGCAATAATTAGGATTAAAAAAATGTAAAATATAAAAAGCCATTTACTTAAAACAAGCAAAACAAAACGTAATATCTGGCTGTATGTCATTGAGTTTGAAGTAATTCTATCAAACAGTTCGCTTTTTTTGCTTATTTTTCCATTTTTAAATGTTTGTGTTGAACTTCTTGTTTCTAGATTATGATATCACACAAGATTTCTTGTTCAGTAAAAATGACTGATCATTTGACTAATTTTCCTCTTAAGATTACAGAGCTCTTTTTCTGTTTTAGGACACTTTTTTTAATTTCCAAACATATTAACTCCACTAAATAGACAGAAGTGTCAGGTGAATAATTGTCTATGAAATAACTTACAATTTTACAACTTCTTACATTATTTTTGCAGTAATATAGGTCACGACGTATAAATGTAAGTATTTAATTACTATCGTGATGTATTCAGTGATTGTAGACTCCAACATGGTGATAGTTTAAAACATCGAGATTATGAGGCTTTACAGATTAAAGAAATACAACAAAAAACTCATTTCTGTTTGTTTAGAAATTAGTTAAAAGAGAAACACTTTAGATCGGGTAATCCATTACAAATCTGATTACTTACTACGACAAGAAATGTGTAACCTAGAACAGTTTGGGAGTTCCTTCACAACACAGAACTCTGTTACGTTCTTCTCAGACAGAAAGGTTTGGACTGAGGGTTCTGTCGGTACCTCGGCTCTTTCGCAGACAGCAGAAGCAGGCGATGGTGATCAGGAGCAGCAGTGACACCGCAGCCACAGACGCCACGATGGGGACTGGAAGACCGTTCGATGAGTTAGAATCTTCTGATTGATCTGGGGAAAAAAAGGAATTTTGTTTCTGTTTTAAAAATGATTTTATTCAAACTCAATGCCTTTAGAAAAAAAGGAATTGATTGAGAAATGAATAACTTTATACCTGTTGTGTTAGTTTGGTTCTCTCTGGTTTTAACAGTGATGGTTGTTCCATTTCCTCTGATTTTATCAAATACCGGTATCTCAATGAGAATTTCACAGACATATCTGCCTGAATCCTGTTTAGTGATGCTGGCAAAGTTCAGGATTGAGCATTTTTCCATCTCATTGTTATGAGTTTTTAGGTTCATATCTGTAAAAAGTGAATCATTTTTATATGTTTTCTGATTTTTGAACCACACCACTCTCACTCTGCCACCTGTCCAGCAGCAGCTGATGTTCACAGCTTCTCCTTCAAACACATCAATGTCTGCAGTTTGTGTGTTCAAAGAAACGCCTAAAAAAACAAAGAGATGAAGAACAGGATCAGTTAACTCAAGTTATAGATAAACATTTGTTTCAACAAATGTTCCCAACACAAAAACTCAGTAAAACAGTGAAGATTTCTGCTGCGTTCATAGAAAACCCTCAAATGTTTGCTTATTACTAAACCCAGTAAACAGACTTTTAGTCTTCTGGCAGCACATAAGAACACATTAAAGGTCCGTGAGATGAAAGTTTCTGTTTGTTTTTTACTTACTCCAAGAAGAGAGCGTACAGAGAGAAGAGAAATGCAGGCTGATCAGCAGCAGCTTCATCCTTCCAGGTAGATTCATCTGTGAACTCTGAGACTCTTCTCGCCTCACATCTCTGGAGCCCCGCCCATCACACCCAACAGAGGTGTCATTTTTGACGCAGTCAGCCAAAACCACAGCGTCTTTCCTTCCGTCTTTACGTGGACAGCGTTTCTAGAAACTGAAGCGTGCATGGCTTCCTCTGACTTCAGTGCAGCTGAACCGAAGGCGTCTGACCTTTGTGTAGAACGCCATCAGTGCCACTGTTTCACAGACTTTTCTGAACATGAAGGAGAGGAACAGCAACGGAAGTCACAGATGACACGACAGGGTAGATGTGACAGTGTGTGTGTGTGTGTGCGTGTAGGTGCACGAGTGTTTGCAATTGTTTTTAAGTTTGTGTATCTCTGTGTTAGCTTGCATGTCTGTATCTAAGTGTATGCATGAATGTGTGTATGGAGGACCACAAGAGACAAAATGTATTTAATCATTTAATTGTGTTTATGTTTATTTCATTTGGGCTCTTTTGTTCCTCCATATGTGTGTGTCCTTTGTGTGTTTGTGTTTGCATTTCCTTTTTTTTTTAGTTTGGGCTTTTCTGTGTCTCTGCTTGTGTGTAAGTTTGTGTGTCTGTGTTTGGGTGTGTGTGCATGACTTCGTATAAGAGTGTACTAGCATGCGTGTGTGTGTGTGTGTGTGTGTGTGTGTGTGTGCCCATTTGTATGTGTTTGTGGGTTTTCTTTGCATGTGCATGTTTGTGTGTGTCCTTCTGAGTGTGTGTGTCTGTGTCCTTGTGTGTATATATGCGTGTTTGCGCATTTGTGTGTATTTGTGGGTTTCTGTCTGCATGTTCATGCTTGTTTGCATTAGTGTGTGTGTGTTCTTCTGTGTTTGTATTTAGTTTTTTGAGTTTGGGCTTTTATGTGTCTTTGTGCGTCTGTGTGTAAGTGTATACATGAATGTGTGTTTGCTTGTTTGTGTGGATATTTTCGTGTGTGTGTAAGTTTGGGTGTCGGTGTGTAGGTGTGTGTTAGCGGGGGTGTGTGCATGTGTGTGTGCGCGTATTGAAGGTCCTAAATCACACATGTCAAAGTCAAGGCCCAGGAGCCGGATCCGGCCCTCGAGGTACTTATATCCGGCCCTCCAGAGCACTTTATATGTTTATCATCAATAGTCCGATGGTATGTTGTAACATTCCAATAATGGCAGAATATATATTCTATAGAGAACAAAATATCAAAAGTTATTTAAAGTTTATGTTGATTTATTCTGAAAACTCTCTTTATTCTGTCTGTTTGTATTTGTGTTTCAAAAGTTTTAAAAATTGTAAAAAAAAAATCTTTTATGAATTCATTAAATGTTTATCCTGTTTGACCTACAATCTACTGTGTGTTTTGGATTGTGGCCCCCTGTGGGATTGAGTTTGACACCCCTGTCCTAAAGATACATTGTCTTATCCATACTGGAACCAGGTTCTGAAACCATCATTGGATCAGAGTTCTGCCTCAGATCCCGAAGTGTTCCTAATCCTGCCATCATTTTTAGAATCCAGAGTAATTCAGGACATCAGGCTTCTAAAGTTCCAAAGCAGTTCCCCACATTACACAGCATCACACTTCATTAGTCCACAAAGTGTTTGTCCAGATGTTGGTGGAACAATCCAGATGTTTTGTCAGATGTAATCAGAGTTGGTTCTCTTTGAACAATGGATCCAGTTTTGATCCAGACGTGTCTTTGACTGTTGAATCAAGATCATATGACGAAGCGAAGTGTGACATGAGCCATAGAAAATTCAGTGAAATATTACCAAATCAATGATTTTTCCACATTGTGGCGCCGCCATTAGGAACCAGATGACCGTGATTGGACCGAGTCGGTCTGAGTCACGTTTTTAGAGGAACTACTACTTTAGAGTGAGCTTGTTAGAAGTCCACGCCTCTCCTACGAAAAGCGGCTCAGGAGAATCTGTCAATCAAATGTTCAAGTTGGGGCCAGAGAGGGATCTGATTGGTCAGTTTATCACTTGAACAACTTTTCATAGAGAAAAAAATATCATAAAAAAATAAAATCTCTGAAACTTTTTGGCTTCTTGGAGCCTGCTGGTACTTCATATTTGGAACGTGAAAGGTGATCATAGAATCAGTGAGGACCCATGGTCCTCTGCTCCTTTGATGACCCTCTGGATGAGTCTTCACTGGATGTTTGGAGTCATTTTGGTTGATTGCTTCCAGGAAGCATCTCCACCGTTCCTATTTGTTTCTATGTTTGGATGATGGTGCACTGACCCAGAAACACTTCAAAATATGAATCATGTCACAGACTTTGTCTCTCACCTGTTTTGAAATGTATTTTTAGTGAGGCAGAAGGTCCACAGGTTTGACTAATTTACTAAATATGACATAAAAAACACCAGAGGAACTGAACCCAAAAACAACAAAAACTGACGAAAAAGTACAGTGACAGAAACCTGCAGAAAAAACATGAACCATGGAAGTGAAATTGCAGAAGCAGAAACACCTGAAGGGAAACTGAATTTAGAATATATTATTTGAAACACTTCAGTTTAGAAGAAACCAAACAAACAAACAAGGAAAGTGAAGCAAAAACAAAAACTCACGTATTTTAAGATGGACTTTAAACTGTGAAGTCAATGTTATTTTTATTTCTGCTTAACTTTCTTATTATTTGGACACACCTGTGGTAAATAGTGAGTGTGAATGATGCAGTGAATTCAGTCAAATGGAGAAATGATGACATGAAAAACCAAAACAATCAGTTCATCTTCAGAGATCGTCATGTTTCTGTCCACATCATCAAGAAGTTTACAGCCTATGCTATGCAGTCAATAGAACAATATTAAGGACAAATTACAACAAATGACTGCACTTCCACACAACAAATTAATTTCCAAACTGATCTGTAGACACTATTTTGATGTTTCTGGATATCCTGACTGTGTGAACGGGACCATGAAATCTGATTATTACCAAAGGATTATGGGAAACAAAGTAGAGACCAGAGTCAGAAAGCTCCTCCAGAGGTATGGGTCTTCTAGCAGGACAGTGACCACTTCAAAAAGCATCTAGAAATGGTCCCAAAGAACCAGAGAGTTCTGTAAGGAGTCTAGACTTAAATGCCACCAGAGGAGAGATCTATGAACAGAAGCTGGGAGGTGACATCCTTCAAATCCCAAGGATCTGGAGAAGTTTGTTGAAGGAGAGTGGTCCACAACTCCAGGAGAGGAGTAGAAATCCCTTTGTGGGTAAAGTTAAAGTCCAATTAACTGTCCTGCATCCAAGTGTGTGACATTTGTTCTCAGTGTTTGACCTGGTGAAGGTCAGACGCCTTCGGTTCAGCTGCACTAAAGTCAGAGGAAGCCATGCACACATCAGTTTAATGAGCTGCAGAAACAGTCACACTCAGGAACCCCTTGGTGGTTCAACCCCCTCAATTTAACCCCTTCACACTGAGAGTCAAGCAAGGACACGTTGAGTCGCATTAGCTAATATTTTACCGTTATGCTAGCTGTTTTGGCTAACTTATTTTTTTTTTTTTTTTTTCAGTTTTTTAGGCTAATCTGAAGTCTACCTAATATTTATTAATATGCTAGCTATTTGTCAACATTTTTCAGTTTTTCTTTTTTTTTGGCTTATTTGGCATTTAGTTCTGCGACGGACTGGCGACCTGTCCAGGGTGAACCCCGCCTTCGCCCATCAGTGGCCGGGATAGGCTCCGGCACCCCGCGACTCCGAACGGGATGAAGCGGTCAAAAAAATGGATGGATGGCATTTAGTTAATATTTTAGCAAGCTATCAGTTTCAGCATTTTCAGCATTTCAGCTTACAACACTCACACTAGCATTATCACAGGTAATGCTTTATATAAAGTTTTAGGCTACATTTTAAAGGAACAAAAGTGTTGGTTGATCAAATGTCGTAAATTGTGTTTTTCTTGTGAGTGCTTGGATCTGCAGTGAACACCTCACACGTTGATGTCTACAGTATCTTGGACTAATGCTAAAAACTAGATAAAAAAGTAACAAATAACCTGCAGAAAAAAGGATAGAAGCTGGCCATGCTATTCCACCTGCTCTCTGAGACAGTTTCTTGTAAAATGACACCAAAGTTGAGATTTTGGAAATTTGACATCTGGTGAAAAACCAAACTCTCACTCTCATATCCATTAAATCACTAGCTTTAAGGCTGTGTCACACAGCCGCTTCATACATTTTGCTCATATTGCACAGATGAAAATTGGTCATTTGTGTCACAAATGAACCATTTTAAAACCATGGAAGAAGTAGAAATAAACCACTCAAACCACTCCCAGTGGTCTTTTAATTATGAACTTTTAGCCAAAAGAAAAAAAAAATCCTTTTAGCAAAGTTTAAGTTTCGCTGATTGCTTAACTAAACTAAACAGACTAAATACAACTGGTTATCCCTGTCCTAGACCATCCTTCCCGGTAAGGAAAAACTCGATTCCAGTTAAAAAAGAAGGAATATCTACATGAAGGAGAGATTCTCTCCCAGGACAGACAGGCGATCTACCCGGATTATTAAAGTAGAATTTGCTTATCTAACTCTACAACTACGTATTTGAAAAGAGTTCAACCGGACAGGACTGAGGGACAGGTGGGGGCGAGGTCTACAGCCAAGACCAGCCAGAGGCACGGTCCACGGCCAACAACAGGACCACAGATGATCCACCTGGAATCTAAAAGATTGGAAGATTGAGAAAGAGGTGCAACACGTGAATCGCACTGCACCAAACAGGAGCTCAAAGAAGTTTCTGCAGAGCGGCAGGAGTTCAGTAGAAGTTTGGCTCTGACTTGTGGGCGGGACTGTCACCAGAGTATTTCCTTGCACTAATTTCCCATCATCCCTTTTTTTACAGTCTCTCTCACAAGGTTACAGCCCCTAACACCCCAACATAACATTAGCAACAAAGATGGTTAGCAATATAAGAGCTATCCAGCCGTAGAGTTTAGATCCACATTCCAGCTCAGACCAGGAAAACAAAGACGTTCATGGATCTGTTTGTCTGCAGGTGGATGCATCATAACGAAGTAGAGCTGGGAGCTTGTGGCAGATTGTTGTTTATGTAACGACTATTGTCTGTTCCTAATTCACTACAACCATAATAAAGAAAGGCCGTTTTAATCTTAATTTTCCTTATATCTGTTCTCCATCATGAGAAAATGCTATGAGAACATTTTAAAATCACCATTTGGGTCTTTAAAGAAACCGTTCCAGTTAAAGTGAGTTGTTCAGGTCCCTGACATGCACAGAGCAGAGCAGCTGTGAGGTCTGATTAGCGGAAATGGCCTCCTGTTCCACTTCTTCTGGCCCGTCTGTGTGTTTTTGACACAAACAGGAAGACCCTTGACCACAAACCTGCCAGCTCATCGCTGAAGGTTGCTTGCAAAAGTCCCCAACTTTGACTGAAGCGGCTGCTGAACCAATGAACGGACGTGTACTGCGTCACCAGACGAGTTCACGTGCAGTCCACGTATGTCTGAAGCAGGATGCCCTATACCTTATTTTTATTAGTTATTTCATAGTTCATTTGAAGTTGAATGTTTATTTTTAAAATCTAATTTAGGCTTTTTAAGAAGTTCTTTAGGCTATTTTGGAGTTAGGCCAGTTTTTACATGTTAGCTGTTTTGGCTAATTTAGGTTGTTTTCGATTTTTAGGATATTTTGAAGTTTAGTTATTTTTTCAGCTACATTCTAGCTGTTTTGACTAACCTGTTTTTTATTATTATTTTTAGGCTAATTTGGTATTTAGCTAATATTTTAGCTGGCTATCAACTTCAGCTTTTTCAGCTATCAATTTCAGCATCTTAGGAGGCCAAATTCAGCTTACAGCATTCACATTAGCATTATCACAGGTAATGATATATATCTAGTTCATAAATATACAGGAATATAATTATGTTAAGAAGTTGCACTTTTAAAGTTTTAAAAATGTAGTTTTAGAGTGCTCAATAAATGTTTATCCTGTTCGGCCTAAAGTGTGTTTTGTATTTTTGCCCCTTGTGTGATTGAGTATGCTGTTCCAGTCCTTCTGTCTGTCTCAGCAGCAATTTTCTGGGTCATGGTGAGTCAAGGAGGTGGAAACTCAGATACTGGGAGAACCTCAACCACATTTGTAACAAAAGTCCCAAAGATTTATTAACAAAGACCATCACTGGTAACATAGACTCAGGGAGTCTGGAAACTGCAAACAAGTCCATACTAATGAGAGATGATTTTCAAAGTGCAGGCAGCTGTGACTGGGATCACCAGGAGAATGGGCGGAGTCAGAGCCAGCCTGCACAGAAACACGTGGAAAGCTAAATGAGCAACAACATGAAACCAAACCATGGCCTGCTCCTCGTCCTCCTGGCTGGAGGAGCAGCTCTCTGCTCTGGACTCTTAATTTACTTTATCAATCTCCATTTTGTTTCATTTAACCAAGAAAATGTCAGTACCCTGTAATGGTTTCACTGCACCAAAACCTTAATACTGAAGTAATGAAGATTTTTATAGTCAAGTAATTGTAATTTACTTACAATTATGTTCCTTCATAACTGACAAGTTATTGAATAATAGTAATACTGTAATGCATTACCTGCTGATTACCTGGCCTCTCTCTGAAATGATCATCAATTGCTAACCAGAAGAACAAGGGAAAAAATAAAAGTCATGAAGTTTTAGTGAAGTCAGGGATTTTCCATTTTTCTAAAGAAAACATTCCAACTCATTTCCGCTCTCTGGTGCCCTCCTCTGGCCTTTTGAATCACTGCATCCTTCAGATCACTGCACTGATCCAAAACAAAGAGAGGATCATCTCTAGTCCAAACAAACAGAGGAAGGGTTAACAATGCCCCTCTGTCTCTTTCTCTAAAACCAACAAGTTAAATTAGTAATTTAGGCTCAGACTTGAGCTTTAACAGACATTTTAAATTTAAAAATGTTACTATTTTAAAAATGTTGCCAGAATAAGAAGTCTTTACAAGACTTTAGATCTCTCCAGCCGGTGAGATCACTGTAATGCTCAGCTCTGTATTGTTTTATTTGTTCAAGTTAATTTGTATGTGTGAACATTTAAGCAATGCTTGCTCACAAAACACAACTTGAGAACTAGAAATGAACAATGAAAGAGTTAACCCCAACAAAACAGACTTTGAAATGAAGGCAGACATTTTTTAGATATATGCTCCAGTGTATTATGCTAAATGAACTTTTGACAAAAGATCAAAAAAAGGAGAAAGCTCAGCTATCAAAACACATAAAAACCTAGAAACTATAACAGGAGTGTCAAACACAATCGCACAGGGGGCCAAAATCCAAAACACACCTTAGGTTGTGGAACAGGATAAACGTTTATTGAACACTCTAAAACTAAATGTTTACAACTGTAGCTTTTTAACATAATTATAAACTAGTTATATAGCATTACATGAAAAAATGCTGATTGCTGAAAATGCAGAAGCTGGTAGCCAGCTAAGATGTTAGTTAAATGCCAAATTAGGATAAAAAAAAAACGTAGGTTAGCTAAAACAGCTTGCATGTAGCAGAAAAAATAGCTAATCTTCAAAATTGCCTAAAAGAAATAAAAAATCTTAAATTAGCCAAACCAGCCGGCATTTAGCTGGAATTTAGCTAAACTCCAAAATAGCATAAAAAAAGCTAAATTAGCCAAAATAGCTAACATGTAGCTGAAATATTAGCTAAACTCCAAAATAGCATAAAAAGGTAAATGCCAAAATAGTCCAAAAAGCTGCAGAATGTTTTAAAACTGTAACTTTTTAACATTATTGTGAACAATAAAAAGGCAAGAATACTATTCCAGAATAAATCAACTTTAACCTTAAATAACTTTCAATATTTTACTCTTGATAAAATTATATTTAGTCAAAATTATACAAGTTACAACCGCAATATAACATCGGACCATTAATAACAATAAGAACAAGAATTACTCGTCTTTGACTTTGACTCATGTCACACTGGAGGCAAACCAGAACAGACAGTGAGAGATGCAACATAAACCAAAATGATGTAGCAAACCAACCAACCAGACAGATGAGGGCATGGTCTCACCACAGGTTTGTTTGATGGGCCACACTCAGCTGATGACGGGCGACACTTCAGGACAGACGTCATCAAAACCTGCTGATGAAGACAGCCCACAAACAACCTGCCAGCGGTTTTCAAGGTGACAAAACCAACAGCAGTGAGTGAAGTCTTCACAAAATACGATGAAAGATGTCAATAAAATCCTGTAAGTCTTCTAACCACTCCATGACTTGATGCTGTTGTGAAAAAAAGAACATATTACTTCATATATTGAGCAGCAATGTATTGATAATATATTCTACATATGGAAATAATATATTTTTGAATATATTCAAACAGTGGAATTATTGCTGGTTTCAAATGTGGTGATATACTATTCATTATATTGTGATTAATCGAGAAATGTCCTTCAATGTATTGGCTGATATACTGAAATCTTTATTATTAGTTTATCTTTTGTCTAAATTTGTGTCTTTGTTGTGTTTTCAGATCCAGTGGGAGTTGGTGAACAGTCAGGCCGCTCCTTTTACTTCCTCCGACGACACTTTGGGGCCTTCAGCAGAGAGCAATAGAAATCAGAGCTCCCACAGAAATCATCATTTTCAACTTTAAATCCTGGGATTTAGAGGAATGCTAAGAGATGCATGAATGGAGTAAAATATTACGCTGGGGTTGTTTTTCGTCAGGAAATAATATTGTAATACTATTTTTTTTTCCTGTCTTTGTTCTGTCCAGAAAATTAACACACAAATTTGACAGATCCAACTGGAAAGATTATGCTTTTGCTCAAGGGTGTCACACACGAGAAATGTTTCCCTATGGACAAATAAGTTATTAACTGTCGGCCATTTCTTCAAC